>NW_028162468.1:0-5000 GCF_964263955.1 Coregonus lavaretus | reverse complement strand
AATGAAAATATGCTAATTTTCCCACCAGTGGTGTGTTTCCACCAAACGGACTCGTTGCAGACAAAAATCAGTGTGTGTCGTCAGTGCACACAAAATGTACTTTTTCCACTTAAGTTTTCATGTACCGTATAAAAAATGTGTTTCCATCACATTTTCAACTCTACCGATAGTTTTGTCACAAAAACTGTTGAGTTAAGTAGCAAACGTGCTCTAGCCAACAGCTTGCAGATACAAGGCTAGCCTACATGATGATATTATTATGGATATCTTCATTTATCATCATGGATAAGAACGAAAATATTTGTATTTGTCAAAAGGCAGTCAAGCATCGTTCATCATGTCACCAGAATAAGACCCTCCATATTTATTGGAAAGGAGCATCAAGACCATTGTGCGCTCTCACCACCCTGTGAAGTCCATCAGAACTTATTTCATCTGTAGCTTTAATAAACTGCATGGTTTCCCGAGTCGTAGTGGGAGGACCACACACCGTGTCATCGCATGACTCCAAGTTTACTTCGATTTGATGGTTGTTATATCAATATTTGCCTATAAAGGCATTTCCACTGCCATTTCTCACGTTATTATTTTTGCAAATACAAAAACATCCCACCGATCTGTCGGCATTTATAAAAATTGTACTGAAACTTCCTGTTTCCATCACAGCTGTCGTGATTTTGACTCTTAAACTTGAAATACATGCAGATACATTTTCAGATTGAACCCATTTGGATGTGAAAACAAACAAATAAATGCCTTCAATAGGATTTACCTTTGACCATAAATACCACGATTGTAAAGCAGTTGTGTTTGTGTGTGTGTGTGTGTGTGTGTGTGTGTGTGTGTGTATGTGTGTGTGTGTGTGTGTGTGCATGTGTCTGATTGTGTGTCTGTGTGTCTGTATGAAACAGTAAAGGATGAAGGGGAAAGAAAGCGAAAGACGAGTGTCTGAGAGATAAAGAGAGAGAGAGAGAGAGAAATAGAGAGAGAGAGAGAAATAGAGAGTGAGAGAGAGAGAGAGAGAGAGAGAGAGCGAGAGAGAGAGAGCGAGAGAGAGATAGATAGAGAGAGAGAGAGAGAGAGAGAGAGAGAGAGAGAGAGAGAGAGAGAGAGAGAGAGAGAGAGAGAGAGAGAGAGAGAGAGAGAGAGAGAGAGAGAGAGAGAGAGAGAGAGAGAGAGAGAGAGAGAGAGAGAGAGAGAGAGAGAGAGAGAGAGAGAGAGAGAGAGAGAGAGAGAGAGAGAGAGGCACTGTGCGGACCCCTGAAGTTGGCTCCCCACACCCTGTAATTCAATTACATTCTACAATCCTAACCTCTGCTGTATAATACAGCAGCTTCTTTCCTGCCACACACCATCATGAATATTTCATTGTCTGCGTCCCAAATGGCACCCTATTCCTTAGTGTACTACTACTGACCAGGGCCCATAAGGCCCACTATGTACTGTTGGGAATAGGGTGCAATTTGGGAGTCAGTCATTGTCTTCCAGTCCTCTCTTATAACCATGTAAAACCAAGCCATGAATGAAACCCCACTAAGAGCCTACTGTTCTTGACCAGCACTGTAAAGGGCACAAGTGGCTTTAAAAACTGTGCGTGCCAAATAGCACCCTATTGTCTATACAGTGCACTACTTTTGACCAGAGCCCTATCAAGATCTAAAGTAGTTAGTGCACTATTTGGGACACAGGCTTTTTACATGAAAACCAGGAGCGCCATGATGAAAGGTAAAAAACCAAACAATGGCTGGTAAAATTGTCCTTTGTCTGAGAGAGATTGTTGCATTAGGCAAATTTATGGAAATACAAACCTGGCTTGACTTCCTCTCTGTTGAACTTCCATTTATATTACACAGAAATATAATTTGTAAAAAAAAAAAAACTAAAAGTACAGAGTATTTTATTGGAATTAAGATTAGTCTAGTTAGTGCTAGGCTACGTGTTTGAGGGAGTTCATTTTGTGTTCACATTGCTGCTCTATAAGTATTCTGCCTTAGATAACCATGGTTACCTATACAAGTATGTGGACACCGGATCGACGAAACATCTCATTCTAAAATCATGGGCATTAATATAGAGTTGGTCCCCCCTTTGCTGCTATAACAGCCTCCACTCTTCTGGGAAGGCTTTCCACTAGATGTTGGAACATTGCTGCGGGGGACTTGCTTCCATTCAGCCACAAAGAGCATTAGTGAGGTCCGGCACTGATGTTGGGCGATTAGGCCTGGCTTGCCGTCGGCGTTCCAATTCATCCCAAAGGTGTTCGATGGGGTTGAGGTCAGGGCTCTGTGCAGGCCAGTCAAGTTCTTCCACACGGATCTTGACAAACCATTTCTGTATGGGCCTCGCTTTGTGCACGGGGGCATTGTCATGCTGAAACAGGAAAGGGCCTTCCCCAAACTCTTGCCACAAAGTTGGAAGCACAGTATCGTCTAGAATGTCATTGTATCTTGTAGCGTTAAGACTTCCTTTACTGGTACTAAGGGGCATAGCCCGAACCATGAAAAACAGCCCCAGACCATTATTTATCCTCCCCCAAACTTTACAGTTGACACTATTTAATGGGGCAGGTAGCGTTCTCCTGGCATCCCGCCAAATCCAGATTCATCTGTTGGACTGCCAGATGGTGAAGTGTGAATCATCACTCAGAAATGCGTTTCCACTGCTCCAGAATCCAATAGCGGCAAGCTTTACACCACTCCAGCCACGCTTGGCATTTGTGCATGGTGATCTTAGGCTTGTGTGCGGCTGCTCGGCCATGGAAACCCATTTCGTGAAGCTCCCGACGAACAGTTCTTGTGCTGACGTTGCTTTCAGAGGCAGTTTGGAACTCGGTAGTGAGTGTTGCACCGAGGACAGACGTTTTTTACGTGCTTCAGCACTCGGTGTCCCTTTCTTTGAGCTTGTGTGGCCTACAACTTCGCGGCTTGAGCGGGAGTTGCTCCTAGACGTTTCACTTCACAATAACAGTTGACCGGGGCAGCTCTAGCAGGGACTGTTGGAAAGGTGACATCCTATGACGGTTACACGTTGAAAGTCACTGAGCTCTTCAGTAAGGCCATTCTACTGCCGATATTTGTCTATGGAGATTGTACAGTGGGGGAAAAAAGTGTTTAGTCAGCCACCAATTGTGCAAGTTCTCCCACTTAAAAAGATGAGAGAGGCCTGTAATTTTCATCATAGGTAAACGTCAACTATGACAGACAAATTGAGAAAAAGAAATCCAGAAAACCACATTATTGGAATTTTAATGAATACATTTGCAAATTATGGTGGAAAATAAGTATTTGGTCACCTACAAACAAGCAAGATTTCTGGCTCTCACAGACCTGTAACACTCTTCTTTAAGAGGCTCCTCTGTCCTCACTCGTTACCTGTATTAATGGCACCTGTTTGAACTTGTTATCAGTATAAAAGACACCTGTCCACAACCTCAAACAGTCACACTCCAAACTCCACTATGGCCAAGACTAAAGAGCTGTCAAAGGACACCAGAAACAAAATTGTAGACCTGCACCAGGCTGGGAAGACTGAATCTGCAATAGGTAAGCAGCTTGGTTTGAAGAAATTAACTGTGGGAGCAATTATTAGGAAATGGAAGACATACAAGACCACTGATAATCTCCCTCGATCTGGGGCTCCACGCAAGATCTCACCCTGTGGGGTCAAAATGATCACAAGAACGGTGAGCAAAAATCCCAGAACCCCACGGGGGGACCTAGTGAATGACCTGCAGAGAGCTGGGACCAAAGTAACAAAGCCTACCATCAGTAACACACTACGCCGCCAGGACTCAAATCATGCAGTGCCAGACGTGTCCCCCTGCTTAAGCCAGTACATGTCCAGGCCCGTCTGAAGTTTGCTAGAGTGCATTTGGATGATCCAGAAGAGGATTGGGAGAATGTCATATGGTCAGATGAAACCAAAATATAACTTTTTGGTAAAAACTCAACTCGTCGTGTTTGGAGGACAAAGAATTCTGAGTTGCATCCAAAGAACACCATACCTACTGTGAAGCATGGGGGTGGAAACATCATGCTTTGGGGCTGTTTTTCTGCAAAGGGACCAGGACGACTGATCCGTAGTAAAGGAAAGAATGAATGGGGCCATGTATCGTGAGATTTTGAGTGAAAACCTCCTTCCATCAGCAAGGGCATTGAAGATGAAACGTGCTGGGTCTTTCAGCATGACAATGATCCCAAACACACCACCCGGGCAACGAAGGAGTGGCTTCGTAAGAAGCATTTCAAGGTCCTGGAGTGGCCTAGCCAGTCTCCAGATCTCAACCCCATAGAAAATCTTTGGAGGGGAGTTGAAAGTCCGTGTCGCCCAGCGACAGCCAAAACATCACTGCTCTAGAGGAGAATTACATGGAGGAATGGGCCAAAATACCAGCAACAGTGTGTGAAAACCTTGTGAAGACTTACAGAAAACGTTTGACCTGTGTCATTGCCAACAAAGGGTATATAACAAAGTATTGAGAAACGTTTGTTATTGACCAAATACTTATTTTCCACATAATTTGCAAATAAATTCATAAAAAATCCTACAATGTGATTTTCAGGATTTTTTTTTCTCATTTTGTCTGTCATAGTTGATGTGTACCTATGATGAAAATTACAGGCCTCTCTCATCTTTTTATTGGGAGAACTTGCACATTGGTGGCTGACTAAATACTTTTTTCCCCACTGTATGTCTGTGTGCTCCATGTTATACACCTGTCAGCAACGGGTCTGGCTGAAATAGCCGAATCCACTAATTTGAAGGGGTGTCCACATACTGATGTATATATATGCATTCGGAAAGTATTCAGATCCCTTGACTTTTTCCACATTTTGTTATGTTACTGCCTTATTCTAAAATTGATTAAATAAATAAAATCCTCATCAATCTACCACAATACCCCATAATGACAAAGCGAAAACAGATTTTTAGAAATGTTTGCAATTTATAAAAACTGGTATCAGACCCTTTGCTATGAGACTCGAATTGAGCTCAGGGAC
>NW_028162469.1:0-15952 GCF_964263955.1 Coregonus lavaretus | reverse complement strand
GTATCTACCACGTCCTACTCTGGGGCCCCACTTCAGTATCTACCACGTCCTACTCTGGGGCCCCTCTTCAGTCTTTACCATGTCCTACTCTGGGGCCCCACTTCAGTATCTACCACGTCCTACTCTGGGGCCCCTCTTCAGTCTTTACCATGTCCTACTCTGGGGCCCCACTTCAGTATCTACCACGTCCTACTCTGGGGCCCCACTTCAGTATCTACCACGTCCTACTCTGGGGCCCCACTTCAGTATCTACCACGTTCAACTCTGGGGCCCCACTTCAGTATCTACCACGTCCTACTCTGGGGCCCCATTTCAGTATCTACCACGTCCTACTCTTGGGCCCCACTTCAGTATCTACCACGTCCTACTCTGGGGCCCCACTTCAGTATCTACCACGTCCTACTCTTGGGCCCCACTTCAGTATCTACCACGTCCGCTTTAGGAATTATTATTCCAAGATTCTTGTCTCCGTCTGACAATTCATTCCCATTTAAAATAAATTAGAGCACAATGGGAAAGGCCCCTTGATGAAAATGGCAGAGTTAGTTAAAAGGGCCCTGAAATGATACATGCAATTTATTCAGGAAGTGCGATAAGAGACCCTTTCCAACAAAACCCAATTGAACCCCATTGCGATTGAAAGGTGCCATAATCTGTCATTCAGCGGTGGCAGTCGCGATGACTGAGGATTTCATTACAATAGGAATTAACGTGCGAAAGCAATTATTTCTACTCTCACAATACAGCACTCCAGCACAACTGTGACCTTTGAGCGCCTGATTGTTCATTTTGTAACTCTTTCACTGAGATGTGTCGAACGAGAAAAAATATACTTTTTTTATTTTTATTGTCACATACACCAGACAGGTGCAGTTAAATATGTTGTTTTACAGGGTAAGTATTCTTCTTGTGCATTTTCTTCTCTTCTTTGGTGCACTACAAAAACAAAGTGAGAAGACTGGGTGTCCTTCAACCTCCATGGATGAGAAGACTGGGTGTCCTTCAACCTCCATGGATGAGCTAATGAATAACATGTATGGGCCAGTGTACCCCACGAAATGTGTTGGCTCTGTCTGGAACCCCATTCTTATAAACTGAGCCCAATTAATCTATAATGGTACAAATCCAGTCTTAAGATCCTTGTAAAATATCCGAGCCTGAGTTTAAACGACCTCCTGAAAAGAGCCTTAGATCTTCTAGAATAGGATCCCTTAATGTGATAAATGTCCGCAATGGTGAGAGATAAAGGAGCATATGGTAGATAATTAACATATGGTAGATAATTAACATATGGTAGATCATTAACATATGGTAGATAATTAACATATGGTAGATAATTAGCGTTAGCATTTCACTTGACCTGGTAAAGCTACTTTGTACCCATCCACATGAAAGAGACTCATGTTCATTGTGTCTGCGTCTGAACTCTGTTTGTTTAATGTTTGTTCTGGCCCTCTCTTCAGGTCCGTCTGGACTCCTGTTCTGTCTTTCTTTTCCCCAGCTTGTCATCCCGCCTGCATGTCCAAGAGACTCCTCCGGTGGTTAATTATTAATCCGCCCCTCATCAATCGCTCCCCTCGTCTTTTTGGAAGAGGGTGAAAAAATGACATTTAATTATTCAGAGTCTAATCAGGGCTATTTAGAGAACTTGCCTTTTCAATGGGTCTGATTGGGTGGAGAAGAGATGTTTTTGTGTTTATGGAGTGAGATTCTAGTGGTAGCATCCTAACTCATGTCTTAGTGCTAGTGTAACTAACTCATGTCCTAGTGCTAGTGTAACTAACTCATGTCCTAATGCTAGTGTACTAACTAATGTCCTAGTGGTAGTGTAACTAACTCATGTCCTAGTGGTAGCGTCCTAACTCATGTCTTAGTGCTAGTGCAACTAACTCATGTCCTAGTGGTAGTGTAACTAACTCATGTCCTAGTGCTAGTGTAACTAACTCATGTCCTAGTGCTAGTGTAACTAACTCATGTCCTAGTGGTAGTGTACTAACTCATGTCCTAGTGGTTGTGTACTAACTAATGTCCTAGTGGTAGTGTACTAACTCATGTCCTAGTGCTAGTGTAACTAACTAATGTCCTAGTGGTAGTGTACTAACTAATGTCCTAGTGGTAGTGTAACTAACTCATGTCCTAGTGGTAGTGTAACTAACTCATGTCCTAGTGCTAGTGTAACTAACTCATGTCCTAGTGGTAGTGTACTAACTCATGTCCTAGTGGTTGTGTACTAACTAATGTCCTAGTGGTAGTGTACTAACTCATGTCCTAGTGCTATTGTACTAACTAATGTCCTAGTGGTAGTGTACTAACTAATGTCCTAGTGGTAGTGTAACTAACTCATGTCCTAGTGGTAGTGTACTAACTCATGTCCTAGTGCTAGTGTAACTAACTAATGTCCTAGTGGTAGTGTACTAACTCATGTCCTAGTGGTAGTGTACTAACTCATGTCCTAGTGGTAGTGTACTAACTCATGTCCTAGTGGTAGTGTACTAACTCATGTCCTAGTGGTAGTGTACTAACTCATGTCCTAGTGGTAGTGTACTAACTAATGTCCTAGTGGTAGTGTAACTAACTCATGTCCTAGTGCTAGTGTAACTAACTCATGTCTTAGTGCTAGGGTAACTAACTCATGTCCTAGTGCTAGTGTAACTAACTCATGTCCTAGTGCTAGTGTAACTAACTAATGTCCTAGTGGTAGTGTAACTAACTCATGTCCTAGTGCTAGTGTAACTAACTCATGTCCTAGTGCTAGTGTAACTAACTCATGTCCTAGTGCTAGTGTAACTAACTAATGTCCTAGTGGTAGTGTAACTAACTAATGTCCTAGTGCTAGTGTAACTAACTCACGTCTTAGTGCTAGTGTAACTAACTCATGTCCTAGTGCTAGTGTATCTAACTCATGTCCTAGTGCTAGTGTAACTAACTAATGTCCTAGTGCTAGTGTAACTAACTCATGTCCTAGTGCTAGTGTAACTAACTCATGTCCTAGTGCTAGTGTAACTAACTAATGTCCTAGTGCTAGTGTAACTAACTCATGTCCTAGTGCTAGTGTAACTAACTCATGTCCTAGTGCTAGTGTACTAACTAACGTCCTAGTGGTAGTGTAACTAACTCATGTCCTAGTGCTAGTGTAACTAACTCATGTCCTAGTGGTAGTGAACTAAGTAATGTTCTAGTGCTAGTGTACTAACTCATGTCCTAGTGCTAGTGTAACTAACTCATGTCCTAGTGGTAGTGTAACTAACTCATGTCCTAGTGCTAGTGTAATTAACTAATGTCCTAGTGCTAGTGTAACTAACTAATGTCCTAGTGCAGTGTAACTAACTCATGTCCTAGTGGTAGTGTAACTAACTCATGTCCTAGTGCTAGTGTACTAACTCATGTCCTAGTGCTAGTGAACTAACTCATGTCCTAGTGGTAGTGTACTAACTCATGTCCTAGTGCTAGTGTAACTAACTTATGTCCTAGTGCTAGTGAACTAACTCATGTCCTAGTGGTAGTGTACTAACTCATGTCCTAGTGGTAGTGTACTAACTCATGTCCTAGTGGTAGTGGACTAACTCATGCCCTAGTGGTAGTGTACTAACTCATGTCTTAATGCTATCGTTCTGTTACCACTAGAGAATTCCCTCAGAGAACAACAGGGAGATAGTGGAGCTCAGTCAGCTAGTTATCTGACCCTGGTGTGATGTCTCTCTCACACTGAAAGCAGCTAGCCCAGTCTGATCCCAGCCAGACCCTGCCGGTTACACCCTCCCTTTGAGTCCTGTTGGAGTCCATGTATAAATAAGACTCCTCACATCAGCACCAGAACATACCGTAGATGGAAAGAGAACTAGTGGAAAAACTAAGAAGAGAACTTCAGGGGGGAAAGGCTACTATCTAAAGAAGCCAAGGCATTGGAAAGGACCTCATTTAAAAGCGCTTTGATTTGAAGCTCCCTCTCCTTTGCTTTGTCCTCGGGGCCAAAAAAAACAAGTTTTTATGTCAGTGGGATAATACTGTAGTAACTGTGATGAAAGAGACTACAAGCAAAGAGGGAAACAGCATGAAATGTCATGCAAAATCACATCCAATATTCACCAATATTCACAAAAAGCCACAAGCATCCCATTCTTTAAGCTCAGTTTTCTTGTCATGAGTAGACTGTGGAGGGATTGATACACCAATGTCAAAATATCCCCCATAGTCCCTCAAGTACCCAAGAGAGTTCCAGCACAGCACAGGAGTCATTATCATAACATGCCTGTAAACGCTTCCTCTGTAGTAGGCTATAGACGGGACCACCGTTTGGGCTCAATGTCAACCCCATTAGGTCTATTCAGAACAACAGACCATGACATAGGCCAACAGCA
This sequence comes from Coregonus lavaretus, assembly GCF_964263955.1. Classification (NCBI taxonomy): domain Eukaryota; kingdom Metazoa; phylum Chordata; class Actinopteri; order Salmoniformes; family Salmonidae; genus Coregonus; species Coregonus lavaretus. Next base: position 11,594 of record NW_028162469.1, on the reverse strand, counting down.
CCACCAGTGACTGCAGGCAGTGGGACGGGTAGCCCCAGGAGGGTGGAGCCTAGACAGGAAGAGAAGCTAGCCTTGCTAGGCAGTAGCATCTCTCTCTCTCTGTCCACTACTGGCTGTAACTCTGTCTGGTAGAAGTATTTTATAGTGCTGTACTGTCTTTTAACAGCCGTTTGATAGAACATCTAGATGCCTGTTACGCAACGCTAATAAGGGTCTAATGGAGAGAATAAGTGGCTACTTCCTTGACTCTCTCTCTCAACACACACACACAGACACACACATACACACACACACACACACACACACTACTCCCCAACATGTTAGCAGGATGTAATTAATTAGACGAGACCTATGTTTGCCTCTGAAGCTTTATTGGATTGTGGGGAATCTTTAGTGTGCCTCACAAGAACCAAATGACTAAGTTCACTGCTGGGTCAAATAAAACAATATACAAATGTCCAAAATTACACAACACAATAGGAGATACCTCCAAAGATCCCCTAAGGAGATATAGGGCAATACATTCCTCTTCCAGGACAGGAAAATATACAACCCGCTGGAACACCTTCCCATCCCTCCCTACCCTGAGTAATAAAAAAACAATTAACAGCACTAATTACCATCCTAAATCAGCGCTCAACATGCTGCCCATTGATATTATAGTCTGTCTGAGTTACGATGATCTCCAATCGAATGGCCCTCTACATAAAATACTTTACTGTGGGCCTGTAAGGTACTGCCAGCCAATCACAGGGTAAATAAATCTTCTGGAATGTGGTGCACCTCCATCGCTGAAGCACTCCTGTTATCACCTCAAGGGTTCTAGAGGACATTGAAGTCCGTCTGGTGCATATCATTGGATGTGCCAATGTCCAAGGAACTGATTACAGAGAGAAACCAGTGCATATTTAAACCATTCAATATGACTATAATCAATGGAATCTATGGCATTTACAATATAATGTATAGTAATGTTATATTGTATATGTACAATAATGTTATATTGTATATGTACAGTAATGTTATATCGTATATCTACAGTCATGTTATATTGTATATGTACAGTAATGTTATATTGTATATGAACAGTAATGTTATATTGTACAGTGGGGAAAAAAAGTATTTAGTCAGCCACCAATTGTGCAAGTTCTCCCACTTAAAAAGATGAGAGAGGCCTGTAATTTTCATCATAGGTACACATCAACTATGACAGACAAATTGAGGAAAAAAAATCCAGAAAATCACATTGTAGGATTTTTAATGAATTTATTTGCAAATTATGGTGGAAAATAAGTATTTGGTCACCTACAAACAAGCAAGATTTCTGGCTCTCACAGACCTGTAACTTCTTTAAGAGGCTCCTCTGTCCTCCACTCGTTACCTGTATTAATGGCACCTGTTTGAACTTGTTATCAGTATAAAAGACACCTGTCCACAACCTCAAACAGTCACACTCCAAACTCCACTATGGCCAAGACCAAAGAGCTGTCAAAGGACACCAGAAACGAAATTGTTGACCTGCACCAGGCTGGGAAGACTGAATCTGCAATAGGTAAGCAGCTTGGTTTGAAGAAATCAACTGTGGGAGCAATTATTAGGAAATGGAAGACATACAAGACCACTGATAATCTCCCTCGATCTGGGGCTCCACGCAAGATCTCACCGCGTGGGGTCAAAATGATCACAAGAACGGTGAGCAAAAATCCCAGAACCACACGGGGAGACCTAGTGAATGACCTGCAGAGAGCTGGGACCAAAGTAACAAAGCCTACCATCAGTAACACACTACGCCGCCAGGGACTCAAATCCTGCAGTGCCAGACGTGTCCCCCTGCTTAAGCCAGTACATGTCTAGACCCGTCTGAAGTTTGCTAGAGTGCATTTGGATGATCCAGAAGAGGATTGGGAGAATGTCATATGGTCAGATGAAACCAAAATAGATCTTTTTGGTAAAAACTCAACTCGTCATGTTTGGAGGACAAAGAATGCTGAGTTGCATCCAAAGAACACCATACCTACTGTGAAGCATGGGGGTGGAAACATCATGCTTTGGGGCTGTTTTTCTGCAAAGGGACCAGGACGACTGATCCGTGTAAAGGAAAGAATGAATGGTGCCATGTATCGTGAGATTTTGAGTGAAAACCTCCTTCCATCAGCAAGGGCATTGAAGAGGAAACATGGCTGGGTCTTTCAGCATGACAATGATCCCAAACACACCGCCCGGGCAACGAAGGAGTGGCTTCGTAAGAAGCATTTCAAGGTCCTGGAGTGGCCTAGCCAGTCTCCAGATCTCAACCCCATAGAAAATCTTTGGAGGGAGTTGAAAGTCCGTGTTGCCCAGCGACAGCCCCAAAACATCACTGCTCTAGAGGAGATCTGCATGGAGGAATTGGCCAAAATACCAGCAACAGTGTGTGAAAACCTTGTGAAGACTTACAGAAAACGTTTGACCTGTGTCATTGCCAACAAAGGGTATATAACAAAGTATTGAGAAACTTTTGTTATTGACCAAATACTTATTTTCCACCATAATTTGCAAATAAATTCATTAAAAATCCTACAATGTGATTTTCTGGAGAGAAAAAAATCTCATTTTGTCTGTCATAGTTGACGTGTACCTATGATGAAAATTACAGGCCTCTCTCATCTTTTTAAATGGGAGAACTTGCACAATTGGTGGCTGACTAAATAAAAAAATTCCCCACTGTATATGTACAGTCATGTTATATTGTATATGTACAGTCATGTTATATTGTATATGTACAGTAATGTTCAAAGAACTGATTAAGGACAATAATAGAAGTGACAAAATAAGTGTCAGAGGTCGGAGGTCGAGCAACACTGGTGTACGGCGTTCAAAAAGTGAATACACTGTATACTAAGATCTGACATGTTTAAAATATGAGTGTAATGTTTAGCAAGAGAACAGAGCAGTATCTGTTCATATCAGATGAAGAAACAACAAAAGTGTGAAATGAACCGGGCGGAGGAAAAATCTCCTCTGGGAAAAAAACAATCAGTTTAGACCAGCAGAAAGAAAGAGGAAAGCGACATCAATGTTTAACGGGCCGATCAGCGAGATGTTATTAAAAAATGACAGTGTTTTATTAAACAGATAACGCAGAGAGAACAAGCTAAAATGACTGACTACAAGGCCTGCGTTCCTTTTTTTTCATTTGGTGCATCAGAGATGAAGAGAGGGGTGAGAGGGCGGAGGAGTCGAGCAACAAAATAGTATCTTAACAGCGATGGCGGGGGGAGGGGTGGGGGGGGGCAGGCGAGAGGGTTTTTTCCGCCCGTTGTGGAGATGTAGCAATGACAAGCGAAATGTTAACTGCCCCGGTACGGAGGAATAACAATAACAGACTAGACAGGGAGATAGGGGCCTGACAAAACCTCCCTGACTCACACTGAGAGGAGGCAAATGAGACCCCGTGACACTGTCACTGACATCACACAGACACACACACTCCCCGTGACATAGTCACTGTTGTCACACAGACAGACACACACACAGACACACAGGCACACACACACAGACACACAGGCACACACACACAGGGTCTGGGGACGAGGACAAAACAAATTCCCCTAACTGAATCTCAAGTACCAGGTACACAGAGTCGTACGCTGTCAGATGCCCGGACAGAAATTGGGCTCTGTACCTTTCCTCAGACGCCATGATGTCGCCAGGAAGTAAACAGTGTGCATGTGTGTGTACATGCTTAGTATGTGTGTGTGTGTGTGTGTGTGTGTGTGTGTGTGTGTGTGTGTGTGTGTGTGTGTGTGTGTGTGTGTGTGCCTGCCTGTCTGCAGCCTAGGAGGAGTAAACCGTATGTGTGATGATTATGGGCTCGGCTGGCCATAATGCCCAGTGGCTACACTAGGTCACCTCTAAGGGATGACTACGTGAGGATATCCTCCCCTTCGTCTCTCCCACGTAATACCTCAGCACTTACTACCTAGGGGGATTGGGGCAGGTAGTAAAACACCAACCATCCATCCTCATCCTACCCCACAGGGGGGTCTGGGGATCAGTAGCACGGTACACCACAAGGGCAGCAGCAAGACACTAGCAATTATTCCCTGCAATCTCCAAAGACATGAGCAATGTCCTCCCTGCGTGCCTCCTGCGGGTCTAGGACACAGAGAGCGGGGGTTCACCGTAGCTCACAGGGCTGTAACGTCACGATTGTAATGTTTTTCAGAACAACATTGGAACCGAAAAACAGGATCATGTCTAAATGCTATAGTATAGTAGCTTCCTGTTAGCTGAATCATGTATTATTAATGCTATAGTATAGTAGAGAAAGAGAGAGAGCGAGACAGAGAGAGAGAGAGAGATAGAGAGACACAGAGAGAGAGATAGAGAGACACAGAGAGAGAGTGAGAGTGAGAGAGAGAGAGTGAGAGTGAGAGAGAGCCACAGAGAGAGAGAGAGAGAGAGAGAGAGAGAGAGAGAGAGAGAGAGAGAGAGAGAGAGAGAGCGAGCTAGAGAGAGAGAGAGAGAGAGAGAGAGAGAGAGCGAGCTAGAGAGAGAGAGCTAGAGAGACACAGAGAGAGAGAGAGAGAGAGAGAGAGAGAGAGAGAGAGGTGTGATAGGACCAGTGGTATCTGCTGCCTTACCCCTTCCCCCTATAAACGCTAGGATTAGAATTGGAGATGGGGGGAGGGGGGGGGCAATTGGGTTGAAAATAGAGCTGGGTGTATAGTGCTATGCTGTATGACCCAGTGTTGAGGGAACATTTTTAGGCCACCTCCCGTCCTACCAATAATGCACACACACGCACAAGTACAAACACATATACAAACACACGCACATAGGAACACACACAAATAAGAACCCACACACTAAAGGGAACAGACACACACACACTCCCACACTTAGAAAGTAGTTTGCCATACATTCTTTGCGGTCGCCAAGCAACATCGGAAATTCAATGTTAGGCTCCCTCCCTCTCCTAAAGCCAAAATGTGACTGCCAAAGCAACTCATTACTGAGGCTTATTGTTAACTCCTTGCCCTCCAAGCACCCTCCCCACACACACACACACACACACACACACACACACGTAACCTCGCCGGGCCCAAGTCCAGTTTCTGGTGTGTTTTGGTTTCTTTTCTTCTTTTCTCTTTCCCTCTCTAGGGGTGGAAGTCAGCCCCTCCCTCCCTCCGCCCAGGCCAATCCGCTGATACAAAGACCACAAGGTCAAACACAGAAGAAAAACGTGACTTCTCTGGAATTTGAGAGAAAACTTGTTATGTAATTTTGTTTTTTAATGCTTCAGCTTCAACAGATGTCTGTTGTTTGAAAGGCTAACCCTGTTATTTCGTTTTCGCAGTAAATTCGACCATCGGAATTTCTGGCGTCCCTAGTTCTCTGCAGTCATTTTGCACACACCATGATCTCCGAAAGATAAATCAAATAGAATCATATCAAATCAATAGCTTTGATTATCTGTAAATACATATAAAATAGGAGAAAAAATGCAGGCTGTTTTATTTCTATAAATACCAAAGTCGAATGTCTACTTTGGACTAATGACAGAGGGGGAATCTCATCTCAATTACGTCTGTGCAGCACGCACATCTTCCTGCAAGATGAGGCGTGTTTTATGAGATAGCACTGGCTGCGTTACTGCAGTATCGATGGACTCCTACTTTTAAACTAGGCAGGAATCTCCAGGGTACAAGCTGTGTAGTAATAACCACTAATATAACAGGGTTGCTAGTGTCGGTCTACCTCATCCCAAGCAGTATCAGTGGAAAAAGACACACACACACCTCTGTGTAATTGTTTCTGCTTTCATTTCTAGGGAAGGATTTTTTATAGACCTTTTTCTCAAAGGGCTCGATCTTTATTAACCACACTGTTGTGGTCAGGGAGTTTTTCTAGCCATTGGTTAAAAGTAGAGGCAGGGTCAATGAGAGAGAATTGATCAGAATGGGAGACTAAAGGAGAGGCAGGGTCAATGTGTGTGTGTGTGTGTGTGTGTGTGTGTGTGTGTGTGTGTGTGTGTGTGTGTGTGTGTTGTGTGTTTTTTATTTTATTTATTTCACCTTTATTTAACCAGGTAAGCCAGTTGAGAACAAGTTCTCATTTACAACTGCGACCTGGCCAAGATAAAGCAAAGCAGTGCGATAAAAACAACACAGAGTTACATATGGGGTAAAAAAAACATAAAGTCAAAAATACAACAGAAAATATATATACAGTGTGTGCAAATGTAGCAAGTTATGGAGGTAAGGCAATAAATAGGCTATAGTGCAAAATAATTACAATAGTATTAACACTGGAATGCTAGATGTGCAAGAGATTATGTGCAAATAGAGATACTGGGGTGCAAAAGAGCAAAATAAATAACAATATAGGGATGAGGTAGTTGGGTGGGCTAATTTCAGATGGGCTGTGTACAGGTGCAGTGATCGGTAAGGTGCTCTGACAACTGATGCTTAAAGTTAGTGAGGGAGATAAGAGTCTCCAGCTTCAGAGATTTTTGCAATTCGTTCTAGTCATTGGCAGCAGAGAACTGGAAGGAATGGCGGCCAAAGGAGGTGTTGGCTTTGGGAATGACCAGTGAGATATACCTGCTGGAGCGCAGACTACGGGTGGGTGCTGCTATGGTGACCAATGAGCTAAGATAAGGCGGGGATTTGCCTAGCAGTGATTTATAGATGGCCTGGAGCCAGTGGGTTTGACGACGAACATGTAGTGAGGACCAGCCAACAAGAGCGTACAGGTCACAGTGGTGGGTAGTGTATGGGGCTTTGGAGACAAAACGGATGGCACTGTGATAGACTACATCCAGTTTGCTGAGTAGAGTGTTGGAGGCTATTTTGTAAATGACATCGCCGAAGTCAAGGATCGGTAGGATAGTCAGTTTTACGAGGGCATGTTTGGCAGCATGAGTGAAGGAGGCTTTGTTGCGAAATAGGAAGCCGATTCTAGATTTAACTTTGGATTGGAGATTCTTTATGTGAGTCTGGAAGGAGAGTGTGTGTGTGTGTGTGTGTGTGTGTGTGTGTGTGTGTGTGTGTGTGTGTGTGTGTGTGTGTGTGTGTGTGTGTGTGTGTGTGTGTGTGTGTGTGTGTGTGTGTGTGTGTGTGTGTGTGTGTGTGTGTGTGTGTGTGTGTGGCAAAAAATATCTTGACCCTGGCCTTGTGCTTCCCACATAGATACACTAAATTCTCCCCCTCCGGTGCTTTACCACTGTTCACAGAATCACAGGCTCACAGGCTCACAGAATCACAGGCCCATAGAATCATAGAATCACAGGCTCATAGAATCACAGAATCACAGGCTCACAGGCTCACAGGCTCACAGGCTCACATAATCACAGAATCACAGGCTCACAGGCTCACAGAATCACAGGCTCACAGGCTAACAGGCTCACAGAATCACAGGCTCATAGAATCACAGACTCACAGGCTCACAGAATCACAGAATCACAGGCTCATAGAATCACAGGCTTACAGGCTGATAGGCTCACAGAATCACAGGTGCATATAATCACAGACTCACAGGATCACAGGCTCACAGAATCACAGGCTCACAGAATCACAGAATCACAGAATTACCGGCTCATTAGAATCACAGAATCACAGGCTCATAGAATCACAGGCTCACAGGCTCACAGAATGACGGATCCTTTTTCAGCATAGCCTCCCATTGTAGCCTTTACAATACAACAACACAGTGGACAATGGAAATCTGACACAACCTATTCCAGAATGAGCTTCAGCCGAGTTGGGGTCAACTCCACTTCAATTGACTTCAACTGACTCAACTTAGGCAATGAGCATGTTTCAATACTTGAATTGGAATTCCAATTCACATTATAGATTGGCTGAACTGTAATACCTTAACCTTTGTGTCTTGGCTCTCAGTTCAGCAACACAGAGGCCAATAACCATCCATCCTCATTCCTCCAGAGAGCATTTCTGCCTAATATTATAGAATAATAATAATAATAATAATATAATTCATTTAGCAGATGTTATTCAAAGCGACTTACAGTCATGCGTGCATACATTTAACGTATGTGTGGTCCCGGGAATCGAACCCAGTATCTTGGCATAGCAAGTACCCTGCTCTATCAACTGAGCTAGAGATGCTTCAGGCACAGCAGAACCGCATTTTTAAGAGCAAATACCTAGGCGATAGCTTAGAGGGCTAATGGGCTCTTCTGGTGCCTGGATTTGAACCCCGTCAGACACAGGTAAAAAGCCAGACCATATTCTCAGGGAGTTGTCAGTGTAATGGCTTTGACAGAGATCTGCAAGCTTTTTAAAGGGATGGCTTTATGTAACCACAAAGCCTCTTATTCCTCCCCGTATCCCTTTAACAACAAGGCAGATCTACACAGAACCACAGCTTGGTGACACTCGGTGTAGTCAGAGATGAGGTTGACTACTATTTAAACGGGGCGAGATAGACAGGCTAAGTGTATGCAGACGCTGGGTGTCCTTGTGCTTTTTGCCAACCCGGTATCTTCTGTTCCCCTCTCTCTGCCGGGTGACAGTCTTGGCTGGGCTGCGCACTGTGCTGTGACATGTGTCTGCTGTGTCTCTGTCAGAACACAAAAGGCAATCCACACAGCCATCCACTCCAATAGACAGCCCCTTGTCCTCCCGCTGACACACACACAGATACACACTTTCTCCCTGCTCCCCCTATCTCCTCCCCTTCCTTCCCTACCTCCTTCTGGAGGGGGTTGTGTCTGTAGCTCATCTTTACAGGGAGTCAGGACCTGAGCTAACAGCAGAGAGGGAGAGAGAGGGAGAGGGGGGGGGGGAGAGGGAGAGAGAGAGAGGGAGAGAGAGGGAGGGAGGGAGAGAGAGAGAGGGAGAGGAGAGTGGGGGGGAGAGAGGGAGGGAGGGGAGAGAGAGAGGGAGGAGAGAGAGGGAGAGGGAGAGTGGGGGGAGAGAGGGAGAGAGAGGGAGGGAGGGAGAGAGAGGGAGAGAGAAGGTGTTTGAAAGAGCCTCCTCCCCATCCCCCCCTCTCTCTCCCTCCTCTCTCTCTCCTCTCTCCTACCACCTCCACCTAGAAGCAGACACAGAGAACACAACACCCCAACGACCCCTGTCCATCACAGCAGCAATCTAGTGAGACAGAAAAAGGAGAGTGAAAGAGAGAGAGAGCGAGAGGGAGAGAGGGGGGGAGAGAGAGGGAAAGAGAGATGGAGAGAGACGGTGACAGGGTGAAAAATAGATCGATACCAGGTAAAAGAGAAACAGTGTGAGAGAGAGGAAATTAATGAAAGTCAGCCGTTCGAGAAGCTTAGAGCAGAGAAAGATAAAGAAGAAAGAAAGAAAGAGAGAGAGAGAGGAGAGTGTGCACCCTGCAGCCCAGGTAAACCCTCAGTTTTTTTTTATCGCTGAGCTAGAACCGATCTGGGTGGGGGACACAGCCACAGCCAGACACACAGCCAGATAAACCCATCATGCAGCCTCTCACAGGCCTTCCTCACAGCCCGTCCATTCAGCATGCAGCCCTGGATAAAAGGCAGCCATCGGATCAGATCCTATCATTGGAAAGAATCCTGCTGCTGCTGCTGTGAGCTGGCTCTCCTGAGAGTATGGAGGGGAAGAGGAGGGATGGAGGGATGGAGAGGAGGGAGGCACGAGGCAGGTATCAAAGGCGCAAGGCGGGGAAGGTTCTGGGAAGGGAGAATCAAACAGGCTCCCAGAGAGAGGGAGAAAATGTATCCCATGGTTTCTACTCATTCTCCTTTAAAACCATAGCAACCAACACACCAAACAAGCAGTAGGCTAGGTCTCGTCTGTGACTCTCTATCACTAACGGGCAAGCAGCAGTAGTCACAGGTGTCGTCTGTGACTCTTCATCACTAATGGGTAAGCAGCAGTAGGTTTCAAAAGCAAAAGAGATGAAAATCGAGAGAATTCCACACTGTCAAATAGCAAACACCATCGACCCAACAACATGGTGATGCTCAAGGGCACCCATAGCCTTGAGTGTAATGCTGTAATACAAACATACCGCTACTTTGGTATTTTCCCGCTAGTTCACAGAGTACTGGCCGGTCTCTTATCTTTCTACAGAACCAACACAGCAGCACGGGAGATACCTGGCAATGGGTACTGTGTTTGAGCGGGCAAACGGAGTGCATGGGTGAGGGGGCATATGTGGTGCGTGAGAAAGTGTGGGCATTCAGAGTGTGTGCAGGGGTGTGGGGGTCAAACAGAGTGTGTTAGTAGAGCGTGTGTGTGAGTGTGTGATGGCATACAGTGTGTGTGAGTTGTCATACAGAGTGTGCATACTGAGTTCTCCACAGGGCCCCTCAGAGGGAGGGTGGCATGGCCAAGCTGGGCATGGGGGCAGCCTCTAGCCTTCAAGTGTGTGTTCAGGTGCCAGGCTGGACATGCAGCGCTCTGGGAGCTCTGGGCTGGCATGGAGGTGGCAGTGTCAGGGAGAGAGGCAGGTGCACCGGGCCGCTGGGTCCATATGGCAGAAGTGGGCAGGACAGGTGCAATCAGTCAACAGAGAGAGAGAGAGAGAGAGAGAGAGAGAGAGAGAGAGAGAGAGAGAGAGAGAGAGAGAGAGAGAGAGAGAGAGAGAGAGAGAGAGAGAGAGTAGGAGAGAGAGAGAGAGAGAGAGAGAGAGAGAGAGAGAGAGAGAGAGAGAGAGAGATGGGTGAGAGAGAGATGGTGAGAGAGAGAGATGGGGAGGGAGAGAGAGAAAGAGAGAGAGAGAGAGTAGGAGAGAGAGAGAGAGAGAGAGAGTGGAGAGAGAGAGAGAGAGAGAGAGAGAGAGAGAGAGAGAGAGAGGGAGAGAGAGAGAGAGAGAGAGACAGAGACAGAGACACAGACAGAGACAGACAGAGAGCAGTCGGAGGTGAAAACATTGAGGGGCAACCAAGCATTACAGCAGAACAAAGGAGAATATGTACAGCAATATATTAAGGTGTGGAGAGAGAGAGAGAGTAGGAGAGAGAGAGAGAGAGAGAGAGAGAGAGAGAGAGAGAGAGAGAGAGAGAGAGAGAGAGAGAGAGAGAGAGAGAGGAGAGAGAGAGAGAGAGAGAGAGAGAGAGAGAGAGAAACAGAGTGAGAGAAAGAGAGAGAGAGAGAGAGAGAGAGAGAGAGAGACAGAGACACAGACACAGACACAGACAGAGACACAGACAGACAGAGAGCAGTCGGAGGTAAAAACATTGAGGGGCAACCAAGCATTACAGCAGAACAAAGGAGAATATGTACAGCAATATATTAAGGTTTGCTAAAATTGTTTAATACTACCTTGCTGTCCCCTTCCCCCATATCACAAGCCTAACATTGGCACCACATCCAAGCCTGCTTCTCTCTGGAGGGACACTGTCATAGTCACTAACAGAAGTTTAGAAGTCATTGGTTCTAAGTATAGACCTGGGGTTCTAAGTCTAGACCTGGGGATCTAAGTACAGACCTGGGGTTCTAAGTCTAGACCTGGGGTTCTACATCTAGACCTGGGGTTCTAAGTCTAGACCTGGGGTTCTAAGTCTAGACCTGGGGTTCTAAGTCTAGACCTGGGGTTCTAAGTCTAGATATGGGGTTCTAAGTATAGACGTGAGGTTGTAAGTATAGTCCTGGGGTTCTAAG
>NW_028162470.1:0-35000 GCF_964263955.1 Coregonus lavaretus | reverse complement strand
CCTATCAACAAGGATCTATGTTCAACCAACCTGACATTCAGCCAACAAGCCAATGACTAAACAACTAGGCTCAACATTCAACCAACCAACCAATGTTCGGCCCAACAAGAAATAACTAATAGACAACCAACCTGACATTTAATTAACTACTATCCAACCAACCTGACATTTAATCAACTACTATCCAACCAACAGACATCAGTCTCACTCTGAAAGTCCCCCTCTTTCAGTCAATCATAAAACAACTATCTGGACCACAACTTTGTGCTCAATGGAGACAACGGTTGTTCTTCAATAAAACAAAAGCTACTACAGCCGTCTTGTTGCAGTGTGTGAGTTAAACACAGGGTCCCTTTAGGCCTCAACACATCCTTATACTACACATGTACTGGAGTGGACACTCCCTAGCAAGATCATGTCTAGAATAACACCGGAGTTCTGAACACACACACACACAAACTTACAGAATTGGAGTGTAGCTATGCACCTCTCCCTTTCTCTGTCATCAACCAAAGCCAGAGAAGGAGTGTGTGTATGTGTATGTGTGTGTGTGTGTGTGTGTGTGTGTGTGTGTGTGTGTGTGTGTGTGAGAGAGAGAGAGAGAGAGAGAGAGCGAGAGAGCGAGAGAGAGAGAGAGAGAGAGAGAGAGAGAGAGAGAGAGAGAAAGAGAGAGAGAGAGAGAGAGAGAAAAACCACAGTGTGCCATCACAGCTGCAAGATTTGTGACCTGTTGCCACAAGAAAAGGTCAACCAGTGAAGAACAAACACCATTGTAAATACAACCCATATTATGTTTATTTATTTTCCCATTTGTACTTTAACTATTTGCACATTGTTACAACACTGTATATATACATAATATGACATTTGAAATGCCTTTATTCTTTTGGAACTTCTGAGCGTAATGTTTACTGTTCATATTTATTGTTTATTTCACTTTTGTTTACTATCTACTTCACTTGCTTTGGCAATGTTAACATACGTTTCCCATGCAAATAAAGCCCTTAAATTGAAATTGAAATTAGAGAGAGAGAGAGAGAGAGAGGAGAGAGTGAGGAGTAGAGAGAGAGAGGAGCACAGAGAGAGGGAGGAGAGAGACGAGTGGGTTGGGAGGGCAGAGGAGAGAGAGAGAGGAGAGAGAGAGAGAGAGAGAGAGAGAGAGAGAGAGAGAGAGAGAGAGAGAGAGAGTAGAGAGAGAAGAGCACAGAGAGAGGGAGGAGAGAGAGGAGTGGGTTGGGAGGGCAGAGGAGAGAGAGAGAGAGAGAGAGAGAGAGAGTAGAGAGAGAAGAGCACAGAGAGAGGGAGGAGAGAGAGGAGTGGGTTGGGAGGGCAGAGAGAGAGAGAGAGAGAGAGAGAGAGAGAGAGAGAGAGAGAGAGAGAGAGAGAGAGCACAGTCTGCTGGAATGGGCATTTGAGTGAGACAGAGCTGGTACACACGCACACAAACACACACACACTTCCCCCTGTTCCTCTGTTAGTAGTGGAACACTTCCCCATGTTCCTCTGTTAGTAGTGGAACACTTCCCCCTGTTCCTCTGTTAGTAGTGGAACACACTTCCCCCTGTTCCTCTGTTAGTAGTGGAACACACTTCCCCCTGTTCCTCTGTTAGTAGTGGAACACACTTCCCCCTGTTCCTCTGTTAGTAGTGGAACACTTCCCCCTGTTCCTCTGTTAGTAGTGGAACACACTTCCCCCTGTTCCTCTGTTAGTAGTGGAACACACTTCCCCCTGTTCCTCTGTTATTAGTGGAACACACTTCCCCCTGTTCCTCTGTTAGTAGTGGAACACACTTCCCCCTGTTCCTCTGTTAGTAGTGAAACACACTTCCCCCTGTTCCTCTGTTAGTAGTGGAGCACACTTCCCCCTGTTCCTCTGTTAGTAGTGGAACACACTTCCCCCTGTTCCTCTGTTAGTAGTGGAACACACTTCCCCCTGTTCCTCTGTTAGTAGTGGAACACACTTCTTCCTGTTCCTCTGTTAGTAGTGGAACACACTTCCCCCTGTTCCTCTGTTAGTAGTGGAAAACACTTCCCCTTGTTCCTCTGTTAGTAGTGGAACACATTTCCCCCTGATCCTCTGTTAGTAGTGGAACACACTTCCCCCTATTCCTCTGTTAGTAGTGGAACACACTTCCTCAAAAAACGTGCTGCCTGCCTGGTTTGCTTAATATACGGAATTTGAAATAAATTATATAATTTTTTTCTTGATCATTAAGTATATTTAAAACCAAATGTTTTACTGGGTGACTTTCACTTTTAATTGAGTCATTTTCTATTAAGGTATCTTTACTTTTAATCAAGTATGACAGTTGGTTACTTTTTCTACACTGCTTCCATCCAGCTATCTACTATCATTATCATATGTGTGAAAAACTTGGTTGGAAATCACACAAGACTGATCTCAGTTAATTCATACTGTATGTTGTAGTCTTTCCAAGAGAGAAATCACACAAGACTGATCTCAGTTAATTCATACTGTATGTTGTAGTCTTTCCAAGAGAGAAATCACACAAGACTGATCTCAGTTAATTCATACTGTATGTTGTAGTCTTTCCAAGAGAGAAATCACACCAGACTGATCTCAGTTAATTCATACTGTATGTTGTAGTCTTTCCAAGAGAGAAATCACACAAGACTGACAGCCTGTGAGTTTATTAAAAGCATTCAGTGATTACATGACAGTTTAGAGAGCAACAGGTCTTTATCTGTAAAGGGTAAATAACATAACATCAACATAATCTGCACTCACATCACAAATATGAAATAAACACTTCTCAACAATACCTTTGAGATCATTGATATATATTACCATATTTATTAACTTTAATTTGATTAATTGATTGATTTGCACACAGCATATTCACAATTTAATGTATATCAGACCTGAACTAAGTACTATACTTTCTCTGTAACCCACAGATCATAAGAGAATAACATCATTATCTCTATATACTACTAACAACATCATAACAATATTCTACATAATAATCAATACCATAATATTTATAATGAATAACATCATTATCTCTATACTACTAACAACATAACAATAATCTACATCAGTCAATATCATAAAATGTATAATCAATAACATCATGAGAGGTAAACAACAGCAACAAAACAAACCCCAACAACAAACTAAAATGACCCCTTTATTCAGATGTTTCAAAATAAAAAGAATGAACAGATGATTATAATAATACATGGACTAATAATGGAAACACTTCAAGATAAAGAATCTAAGAGAAACACTAAATAAGATGAAGACATGAAGACAAAAGCTAAAAGCAGCAATACATTCTGGAACACAAAACAGACCTAATTGAGCTACTCTCTAAAAAGAATCAAAACCCCATGTTACCAAAACCCCATGTTACCAAAACCCCATGTTACCCAAACCCCATGTTACCCAAAACCCCATGTTACCCAAAACCCCATGTTACCAAAACCCCATGTTACCAAAACCCCATGTTACCAAAACCCCATGTTACCCAAAACCCCATGTTACCCAAACCCCATGTTACCAAATCTCCATGTTACCCAAAACCCCATGTTACCAAAACCCCATGTTACCCAAACCCCATGGTACCATGGTGGTACAAAACAAACAAAAATTACTAATGGTGATTACAATCACTCCTTTTAGATTTCTTCCAAGGTTATAAAAATAAACTAATTCTGAACATGTTATTAAAATTAGAACCACTTAAGGTTTGTCACCACATTATAAACACCAGTCCACTGCTGACCATAGATTTAAAACACAACACTGACCTAAGATCAGCATGTAGGGTCAGCATCATTCTACTCCTACTCAGTCCCCTGGGCTGCTCTCTCCTCTCCCGGTCCAGCTTCAGCTCTGGAGCTCAGAGAGACCATCTCCATGGCATTGGCATCAACATAAAGATCCATGCTGCTCACCCTGTTCACTCTCTTCTGCCTCCTGGTGGTCTAGGGAGACACAGCACCAAGAGTGAGTGAGTGAGTCAGTCATGTACTAATAATGGAAACACTTCAAAAATAAAGAATCTAAGAGAAACACTAAATAAGATAAAGACATAAAGACAAAAGCTAAAAGCAGCAATACATTCTGGAACACAAAACAGACGTAATTGAGCTACTCTCTAAAAGTAATTAAAAGCCCATGTTAACATAACCCCATGTTACCCAAAACCCCATGTTACCAAAACCCCATGTTACCAAAACCCCCATGTTACCAAAACCCCATGTTACCAAAACCCCCATGTTACCAAAAACCCTATGTTACCCAAAACCCCATGTTGCCAAAACCCCATGTTACCCAAAACCCCATGTTACCAAAAACCCCATGTTACCCAAAACCCCATGTTACCAAAACCCCATGTTACCATGGTTGCAAAAAAACAAACTAAAAGGAATCATGGTGGTTGCAGTCATTCTTTTTAGATTTCTTCCAAGGTTCTAGAAAGATAAACTAATTCTGAACTTTTCAGCTATTATTAAAATCCCGGTCTCTCGTTCTCTCTGTGTGTGTGTGTGTGAGTGCGCGCCCGCGCGCGTCTCTCGTTCTCTGTGTGTACGAGCGTCTCTCGTTCTCTGTGTGTGTGCGTCTCTCGTTCTCTGTGCGCGCGCGTCTCTCGTTTTCTGTGTGTGCGCGCGCGTCTCTCGTTCTCTGTGTGTGCGCGCGTCTCTCGTTCTCTGTGTGCGCGCCTCTCTCGTTCTCTGTGTGTGTGCGTCTCTCGTTCTCTGTGCGCGCGCGTCTCTCGTTCTCTGTGCGCGCGCATCTCTCGTTCTCTGTGCGCACGCGTCTCTCGTTCTCTGTGCGCGCGTCTCTCGTTCTCTGTGCGCGCACGTCTCTCGTTCTCTGTGTGTGCGCGTCTCTTGTTCTCTGTGCGCGCGCGTCTCTCGTTCTCTGTGTGTGCGCGCATCTCTCGTTCTCTGTGCGCGCGCGTCTCTCGTTCTCTGTGCGCGCGCGTCTCTCGTTCTCTGTGTGTGCGCGTCTCTCGTTCTCTGTGCGCCCGCGTCTCTCGTTCTCTGTGTGCGCGCTTCTCTCGTTCTCTGTGCGCGCGCGTCTCTCGTTGTCTGTGTGTGCGCGCGTCTCTCGTTCTCTGTGCGCACGCGTCTCTCATTCTCTGTGTGTGCGCGCGCGCGCCTCTCGTTCTCTGTGTGCGCGCGCTTGTCTCTCGTTCTCTGTGTGTACGCGCGTCTCTCGTTCTCTGTGTGTGTGCATCTCTCGTTCTCTGTGTGTGTGCGTCTCTCATTCTCTGTGTGCGCGCCTATCTCGTTCTCTGTGCGCGCACGTCTCTCGTTCTCTGTGTGTGCGCGCGCTCGTCTCTCGTTCTCTGTGTGGACGCGCGTCTCTCGTTCTCTGTGTGTGTGCATCTCTCGTTCTCTGTGTGTGCGCGCGTCTCTCGTTCTCTTTGTGCGCGCCTCTCTCGTTCTCTGTGCACGCGCGTCTCTCGTTCTCTGTGCGCGCGCGTCTCTCGTTCTCTCTGTGTGTGCGCGCGCGCGTCTCTCGTTCTCTCTGTGCACGCGCGTCTCTCATTCTCTGTGCTCGTGCGTCTCTCGTTCTCTCTGTGTGTGCGCGCGCGCGTCTCTCGTTCTCTGTGTGTGCGCGCAAGCGCCTCTCGTTCTCTGTGCGCGCGCGTCTCTTGTTCTCTGTGTGTGCGCGCGCGCGCCTCTCGTTCTCTGTGCCCGCGCATCTCTTGTTCTCTGTGTGTGCGCGCGCGCGTCTCTCGTTTTCTGTGTGTGCGCGCGCGTCTCTCGTTCTCTGTGTGTGCGCGCGTCTCTCGTTCTCTGTGTGCGCGCCTCTCTCGTTCTCTGTGCGCGCGCGTCTCTCGTTCTCTGTGCGCGCGCGTCTCTCGTTCTCTGTGTGTGCGCGCGTCTCTTGTTCTCTGTGCGCGCGCGTCTCTCGTTCTATGTGCGCGCGCGTCTCTCGTTCTCTCTGTGTGTGCGCGCGTCTCTCGTTCTCTGTGTGTGTGCATCTCTCGTTCTCTGTGTGTGTGCGTCTCTCATTCTCTGTGTGCGCGCCTATCTCGTTCTCTGTGCGCGCACGTCTCTCGTTCTCTGTGTGTGCGCGCTCTCGTCTCTCGTTCTCTGTGTGGACGCGCGTCTCTCGTTCTCTGTGTGTGTGCATCTCTCGTTCTCTGTGTGTGCGCGCGTCTCTCGTTCTCTTTGTGCGCGCCTCTCTCGTTCTCTGTGCACGCGCGTCTCTCGTTCTCTGTGCGCGCGCGTCTCTCGTTCTCTCTGTGTGTGCGCGCGCGCGTCTCTCGTTCTCTCTGTGCACGCGCGTCTCTCATTCTCTGTGCGCGCGCGTCTCTCGTTCTCTCTGTGTGTGCGCGCGCGCGTCTCTCGTTCTCTGTGTGTGCGCGCAAGCGCCTCTCGTTCTCTGTGCGCGCGCGTCTCTTGTTCTCTGTGTGTGCGCGCGCGCGCCTCTCGTTCTCTGTGCCCGCGCATCTCTTGTTCTCTGTGTGTGCGCGCGCGCGTCTCTCGTTTTCTGTGTGTGCGCGAGCGTCTCTCGTTCTCTGTGTGTGCGCGCGTCTCTCGTTCTCTGTGTGCGCGCCTCTCTCCTTCTCTGTGCGCGCGCGTCTCTCGTTCTCTGTGCGCGCGCGTCTCTCGTTCTCTGTGTGTGCGCGCGTCTCTTGTTCTCTGTGCGCGCGCGTCTCTCGTTCTCTGTGCGCGCGCGTCTCTCGTTCTCTCTGTGTGTGCGCGCGTCTCTTGTTCACTGTGTGCGCGCGTCTCTCATTCTCTGTGTGTGTGCGCGCGCGTCTCTTGTTCTCTGTGTGCGCGCGTGTCTCTCGTTCTCTGTGTGTGCGCGCACGCGTCTCTCGTTCTCTGTGTGTGTGTGTGCGCGCGCGTGTCTCTCGTTCTCTGTGTGTGCGCGCCTCTCGTTCTCTGTGTGTGCGCGTCTCTCGTTCTCTGTGTGTGCGCGTCTCTCGTTCTCTGTGTGTGTGTGCGCGCGTCTCTCGTTCTCTGTGTGCGCGCGTCTCTCTTTCTCGTTCTCTGTGTGTGTGTGCGCGCGCGTGTTTCTCGTTCTCTGTGTGTGTGTGCGCGCGCGTGTTTCTCGTTCTCTGTGTGTGTGTGCGCGCGCGTGTCTCTCGTTCTCGTTCTCTGTGTGTGTGCGCGCGCGCGTCTCTCGTTCTCGTTCTCTGTGTGTGTGTGCGCGCGCGTGTTTCTCGTTCTCTGTGTGTGTGTGTGTGCGCGCGCGCGTCTCTTGTTCTCTGTGTGCGCGCGCACGCGTCTCTTGTTCTCGTTCTCTCTGTGTGTGTGCGCGCGCGTGTTTCTCGTTCTCTGTGTGTGTGTGTGTGCGCGCGCGCGTCTCTCGTTCTCTGTGTGTGCGCGCACGCGTCTCTCGTTCTCGTTCTCTCTGTGTGTGTGCGCGCGCGTGTTTCTCGTTCTCTGTGTGTGTGTGTGTGCGCGTGCGTGTCTCTCGTTCTCTGTGCGCGCGCGCGCGTCTCTCGTTCTCGTTCTCTGTGTGTGTGTGCGCGCGTATCTCGTTCTCTGTGTGCGCGCGTCTCTCTTTCTCGTTCTCTGTGTGTGTGTGCGCGCGCGTGTTTCTCGTTCTCTGTGTGTGTGTGTGCGCGTGCGTGTCTCTCGTTCTCTGTGCGCGCGCGCGTCTCTCGTTCTCGTTCTCTGTGTGTGTGTGCGCGCGTCTCTCGTTCTCTGTGTGCGCGCGTCTCTCTTTCTCGTTCTCTGTGTGTGTGTGCGCGCGCGTGTTTCTCGTTCTCTGTGTGTGTGTGTGCGCGCGCGTGTCTCTCGTTCTCTGTGCGCGCACGTCTCTCGTTTTCTGTCTCTCGTTTTCTGTGTGTGTGCGCGCGTCTCTCGTTCTCTGTGTGTGCGCTCGTCTCTCGTTCTCTGTGTGCGCGCCTCTCTTGTTCTCTGTGTGCGCGCGTCTCTCGTTCTCTGTGCGCGCGCGTCTCTCGTTCTCTGTGTGTGCGCGCCTCTCATTCTCTGTGTGTGTGCGTCTCTCATTCTCTGTGTGTGTGCGCGTGCGTCTCTCGTTCTCTGTGTGTGCGCGTCTCTCGTTCTCTGTGTGTGCGCGTCTCTCGTTCTCTGTGTGTGCGCGCGCGTCTCTTGTTCTCTGTGTGCGCGCGTCTCTCGTTCTCTGTGTGTGCGCGCCTCTCGTTCTCTGTGTGTGCGCGTCTCTCGTTCTCTGTGTGTGCGCGCGCGCGTCTCTTGTTCTCTGTGTGCACGCATCTCTCGTTCTAGTTTTCTGTGTGTGTGTGCGCGCGCGTGTCTCTCGATCTCTGTGTGTGCACGCCTCTCGTTCTCTGTGTGTGCGCGCCTCTCGTTCTCTGTGTGTGCGCGCGTCTCTCGTTCTCTGTGTGTGCGCGCCTCTCGTTCTCTGTGTGTGCGCGCCTCTCGTTTTCTGTGTGTGCGCGTCTCTCGTTCTCTGTGTGCGCGCGCGCCTCTGGTTCTCTGTGTGTGCGCGCGCGCGTCTCTCGTTCTCGTTCTCTGTGTGTGTGTGCCTCTCGTTCTCTGTGTGTGCGCGCCTCTCGTTCTCTGTGTGTGCGCGTCTCTCGTTCTCTGTGTGTGCGCGTGCACGTCTCTCGTTCTCTGTGCGCGCGCGTCTCTCGTTCTCGTTCTCTGTGTGTGCGCGCCTCTCGTTCTCTGTGTATGCGCGTCTCTCGTTCTCGTTCTCTATGTGTGCGCGCGCACATCTCTCGTTCTCTGTGTGTGCGCGCCTCTCGTTCTCTGTGTGTGCGCGCCTCTCTTTCTCTGTGTGTGCGCGCCTCTCGTTCTCTGTGTGTGCGCGCCTCTCGTTCTCTGTGTGTGCGCGCCTCTCGTTCTCTGTGTGTGCGCCTCTCGTTCTCTGTGTGTGCGCGCCTCTCGTTCTCTGTACAGAAGAACAAACCCAAGATGGTGCAACACAAGTCAAAGATACACATCTGGTTAATCACACACCTTAAACACAGATATAGACCAATGTAGAATCTGAACCCTGCTCAAAGACACAAACATTTAAATGACTTGTAACGTCTGAGTAAATGTCTTTACCTTGTAGTACAGGTAGATGGTGGTGATGGCTGTCAGTAGGATCAGCAGCACTACAACGTGTCTGATGATGAAGGCTGGCAGAGGAGAGGCTGCAAACAGAAACACCTTTGATGAGGGGACTGATCATCATCACATAGATCTGTGGGAAATCTGTCAATGACAAAGTTATAAGTCTGGTTCATGTTCAGTTACCTGTGACGGTGAGGGTGAGGAGCTCACTCTCAGAGGAGAAGATATGAGAGAAAACATAATTGTCATAAAAACAGCTGTAGTTCCCTTGGTGGGAGTAATCTGCAGCAGGGAAGAGGAAGGCAGCAGAGTGATTGACAGCTGGCTGGGTCTGGGTTCTGTTGGAGCCGGTGAACGTGAGGAGGAAGGAGCCTCCTGGGTACTGTGGCTGAGTGGAGCAGGTGATGGTGAAGCTGTAGCCCATAAACACTTCGGGCCCCTGCTGGCCCCTGGAGACCCCTCCCATTGAGTCAGTCAGGAAGATATCAGGCTGGACCAGGAGATCTGTAACAATAAAAGAGAACAAGAAAAACCTCTTCAACTAGTTTCCTATAGATATGACAATAACATCAGCATGTAACAGTGCTAGCCACCCTCCCTCACAGGGCAACATGAGTAGTGGGCCTACAGTCACTGAGACAACATATGTTGATATCAGGCTGAAGCAGGACATCTGGAACAAGAGGAGAGAAAAAGAAAACGTAGCTCCTCAACTACTTTCCTCATTTAGATATGACAATAACATGACATGTGACAGTGGTAGTGAGTAGAGACGATCAGTGAGATAACACTCAAATACAAAAGCATTCTGCGATATTTAAGTTGTATTTGATTCCTACTTGACTGAGTGATTTATTTTGCAGACTTACAAGCAAACAGTCATCATTAGAGGGGCAGAGGAAGTTGAATGAATAAAGGGAATCAGTGCAATATAATGATCATATATTGATATTTCCTGAGCAGATCACTCATGTGGCCTACCACTTCGTGGCTGAGCCAATGTTGCTCCTAGACGCCACGTCGAAAGTCACTGAGCTCTTCAGTAAGGATACGCAAGCTACTACCAATGGTGGTCTGTGGATTGTATGGCTTTGTGTGATCGATCCTATACACCTGTCAGCAACAGGTATGGCTGAAATAGCTGAATCCACTACATTAACATTTTAGTCATTTAGCAGACGCTCTTATCCAGAGTGACTTACAGTTAGTGAGTGCATACATAATTTTTTCATCCCTGCCGGCCATTCCCTCCCCTACCCTGGACGACGCTGGGCCAATTGTGCGCCGCCCCATGGGTCTCCCGGTTGGAGCCGGCTACGACAGAGCCTGGATTCGAACCAGGATCTCTAGTGGCACAGCTAGCACTGCGATGCAGTGCCTTAGACCACTGCATTTTTGGCCATAAAGTGTAGCTTGTTATTACCTGAGCAGATCACTGTGAATCCAAGAAGGAGATCATAAGTTGTAGACGATGTCCCACACTCCCTCAGTGAAGACTCAGACCCAGAACATTCAACTCTAAACCCTCTAGTGGTGTTTCCAGGTAGTACTGAAACAGTGGAGCCACAACCCAGCTGTCTACACACTACTGCAGCTATTGCCTCCTTGTTCCTGTCTACAGCTCCCACAGTCCTCCACTCTCCCTGGTAGTACAGCTCCACTCCACCAGCACAGCGACTGCCTCCTCCCACCAGCCTCACATCATCAGGCTCTGAAAAAAGAAGAGAGAGAGACAGTAATCTTACTATTTTCTCACTAAAACACACCTATATTGCCTCTCATATTCTTCACTCCATGGGAGAAACAATGTTGATTGAGTGACAAACTGTTTCTTACCTGAGCAGGTGAGTCCAACTGCATTACCAGGTAGGCAGGTGTTGTTTTTTCTGTCTGAGGTGTCACAGTCCAGGAGAAGGGACTCATTGCCTTTACACTGGAACTCTTTATCCCAGGTCTGACCCTCACCTTCTCCATAGAGCCCCCCCTGTAGAGCTGCAGGAGCCCCACAGCCAAGCTCCCCACAGACCACCTCTGCATCCTGTTGGTCAAAGTCAGCTTCACACACTGAGGCCCAGGACTGATTGGACTTCACCTCCAGTCTCCCAGAGCAGAGACCAGCTCCATCCACAAGCTGCACAGACTCTGGAGAAAAAGAGTTGGTTGAACATTCAATCCGTTTTGTTGATAACACTGTCAAGGACTAAACACAAATATGTTGGATAAAAGATTGTAGTTTGCTATGTTTGATACTGTAAGAGGTAGAAATGGGTTCTTAGTCACTCAGGACAGGGTTGGGAATAATGCAGGCAGGAGACAGGAATAAGTTCACTTCACTTTATAGAAAATAAACAGCTGGACATCCATCAGGCAGCTTCACTTCAGTAACATCTGAACTACAATGATCTGCCCATGCACATCTCCCATAAACCAATATGACAAACACAAATATAATGTTTAAATACATCTAACATCTCTCCCTCTCTTTAAATGAAATGAAAAACACATAAAACATGATACATGTAAATCTTGTATAATGTACCAATGAAATATCTCAATATTACCAGTGTCTTACCTGAACAGATCACATGCTGATAATATCCACTATAAGAGTCACTAGGTCCTCCTCCACCGGTGTTACACTCTCCAATTGTAGACTCATCTCCACTGCATCTACTCCATAATGTCATTTTTCTTCTTCCCTCTTCAACCAGAGGTCCTCTAGATTCAGCTATAGCATTCCCACAGCCCAGCTCTCTACACACAACCTTAGTCTCTCTCATGCCCCACCCCCATATAGGACATAGACGTAACCACCCTGACCACTGTCCTCTGTAGAAGACTTCCACTGTCCCAGAACAGGAAGTGGTCCCATTCACCAGTCTGACTGAGTATTCAGCTGTAAACAGCAGAGAGGAAAACACAGTGGTGAGGACAGATTATGACAGGGCTTCTGTTATTCTAACAGCAGTAATGCTTTGTGGTTGACAAGTATTAGTAGTTCCATAAAACAGTACTTGTTATTGGGTTTTAGAATGGTGTGTATGGACACATGAATTTCTCCATGTGGGATAATAAAGTTGACTAATATTGAACTGCTATAATCACTGTAGATTTATACTCTACCTACCTGGTGGACTGATGCTTTGAGCCTGGAGATCTGAGGAGAGAGAGAGAGAGACAGAGGAGAGAGAGAGAGAGAGATGAGAGAGAGAGAGAGGCAGAGGTTAAATGAACATCAACATGACCTTTCATGATGTGATGGGGAAGATAGGCTTATCGATGGTATGATGCAACAACACACGTGTGTACATACACTATAGATACAAAAGTATGTGGACACCCCTTCAAATTAGTGGATTCTATTTCAGCCACACCCCTTCCTGACAGGTGTATAAAATCGAGCACACAGCCATGCAATCTCCATAGACAAACATTGGCAGTAGAATGGCCCATACAGAAGAGCTCATTGACTTTCAACGTGGCACCGTCACAGGATGCCACCTTTCCAACAAGTAATTTAGTAAAATGTCTGCCCTGCTGGAGCTGCCTCGGTCAACTGTAAGTTCTGTTATTGTGTTGTAGGCCACACAAGCTCACAGAATGGGACCGCTGAGTGCTGAAGCGGGTAGCGTGTAAAAACCGTCTGTCCTCGGTTGCAACACTCACTACGAGTTCCAAACTGCCTCTGGAGGCAACGTCAGAACAAGAACTGTTAGTCGGGAGCTTCCTGAAATGGGTTTCCATGGTTGAGGAACCGAACAAACGCCTAACATCACCATGCACAATGCCAAGCATCGGCTGGAGTGATGTAAAGCCCACCGCCATTGGACTCTGGAGCATTGAAAACGCGTTCTCTGGAGTGATGAATCACGCTTCACCATCTGGCAGTCCAAAGGAAAAAATCCACGCAGCAATGTATATTTAACATTACCTCACTAATGCTTGTGGCTGAATGGAAGCAGGTCCCCGCAGCAATGTTCCAACATCTAGTGGAAAGCCTTCTCTGAACAGTGGAGGCTGTCATAGCAGCAAAGGGGGACCAACTTCATACTAATGGTCATGACTTTGGAATGAGATGTTAGACAAGCAGGTGTCCACATACTTTTGGTCATTTAGTGTACATTCCCTTTCCATGGAAATGTGTAACTCTCTTTGCAGATGAGTTTATATCTAATTTAATACCTTTGCTTTGTCTGTTTTTTAAATCATTCATTTCAGAGGTCAGAGGTCAAGCTGAGCCGGACCAAAAGTGGAAGAGTGGAAAAGGTTACTGGTTGTGATGACATCACTGGTTAGAAGTCAGTGATGAAAAGATATTCAGTTGACTGCATGTTAGTCTGTTGATGTTAATTTAACCTCTCTCCCTCTCTCTCCCTACCTCCCTCCCTCCCTCCCTCCTGTTGATCTTGACTCAGGTAACAGACCTCTAACTTCTACCCCCCCTACTCCTGCTCTAACATACAGTATCTCACAAAACTGAATACACCCCTCGCATTTTTGTAATCAATAACATAATTATCTATATACTACCAACAACATCATCACAATACTCTACATCATAATCAATATCATAACAATGATAATCAATAACATCATTATCTCTATACTACAAACAACATTATAACAATAATCTGTCAGTTTGAACCAAGGAAGCCTTGTGGTAGACCAATGTGGTTGATTAACAGAGCATCTGAGTGTGTCCCAATAATATCTCCTTTCTCCTGAAGTGTGCACTCGTTCACTACTTCCCATAATCTAAAAGCATTGGATTGGTGGAGGCATGGACTAGTGGGAGTTTCCACCATATTTATAATGTTGATGTAACCCTATCACCACAGGCTCAGATAAATCCATAGAGTAAAAGTATGGTGAAAAGGTCCACTCAGTACATAATAAACCTGGTATGACTAAACTCGCTAAAGAAAAACCAAAGAGACCAGGGTTCTTACCTACAGATAGAATGTGTATATAAAAATAATGAATAATGAATGTGAGGGGAACGGCACCTCCGTACCTTCAGGCTCTGATCAGTCCCTACACCCAAACGAGGGCATTGCGTTCATCCACATCTGGCCTGCTGGCCCCCCTACCTCTGCGGAAGCACAGTTCCCGCTTAGCCCAGTCAAAACTGTTCGTTGCTCTGGCACCCCAATGGTGGAACAAGCTCCCTCACGACGCCAGGACAGCGGAGTCACTCACCACCTTCCAGAGACACTTGAAACCCCACCTCTTTAAGGAATACCTGGGATAGGATAAAGTAATCCTTCTACCCCCCCTTACCCCACCCCCCAAAAAATAAAATAAAACAAATTGTAAAGTGGTTGTTCCACTGGCTATAAGGTGAATGCACCAATTTGTAAATCGATAAGAGCGTCTGCTAAATGACGTAAATGTAAATGATGTCACCATAGTCTAGGACCGATAGGAACGTTGACTGAATAATCTGCTTTCTACTGTTTAGCGAGAGGCAGGACCTGTTTCTATAGAAGAAGCCCATTTCTATTCTCAGCTTCTTAACTAACTCATCAATATGCTTTTTAAAAGACAGCTTTTCATCTATCCAGATTCCCAGATATTTATAAGCAGGGACACAATCAATATGGACACCATTCAAAGTACATTAAATCAGTTATTTTGATGTGCACTAGAGAACAACATATACTGAGTTTTCCCTGCATTCAATGCTCATTTCAGGTCAATAAAGTTTTTCTGTAATTCCATGAAGGCAGACTGTAGTTCAGATAGAGCCTGGTCAACCGTGGGGGAAATAGCATACACACCAACTATCAACTGTATACAAGTGGAGGTTACAGTTTTTTATAGACAAGTCAATATTGTTAATGTAAACAGCATAGGTGCAACTTTGGTTTTAGAAGTGGGGGAGACATAACTTTATTTATATTCATTTTTGTTTTTATCCAGTTGGATAAACACTCCAAACAGCCTACCCGACTGCTCAGAACCCTCCGCATGGTCCTAAAGCACACTGTCGCCTGATTTAACACCATCAGTAGATACACATTGAGTTCTATCTGTCAAGTCATTTTTTTACCAGTTACATGCAGCCTGGTCTAGGCCAATTGAGCCAAGCCTCTGAATTAGCAGTGAGTGATC
This sequence comes from Coregonus lavaretus, assembly GCF_964263955.1. NCBI lineage: Eukaryota > Metazoa > Chordata > Actinopteri > Salmoniformes > Salmonidae > Coregonus > Coregonus lavaretus. The sequence goes on along the minus strand of NW_028162470.1, from coordinate 19,901 downwards.
AACAGCCTTTGACAGGTCAATGAAGAGGGCAGCACAATGTTGCCTTCTATCCTTACAGTTAACATTTTACATTTACATTTTAGTCATTTAGCAGACGCTCTTATCCAGAGCGACTTACAGGAGCAATTAGGGTTAAGTGCCTTGCTCAAGGGCACATTAACGTCATTTAGCAGACGCTCTTAGCCAGAGCGACTCACAAATTGGTGCGTTCACCCTATAGCCAGTGGGATAACCACTTTACAATTTGGGGGGGGGGGGGGGGGGGTAGAAGGATTACTTTATCCTATCCCAGGTATTCCTTAAAGAGGTGGGGTTTCAAATGTCTCCGGAAGGTGGTGAGTGACTCCGCTGTCCTGGCGTCGTGAGGACAGGACATCATAACCACATCATTTACAACTAGAGATGCAGCAGAGATAGTGCTATGACCTGGTCTAAAACCCCACTGATGTACATTTAGAATACATCTTAGCTGAGAATTAATTAAGGATTCTAATATTTTAGCTAGGCAAAAAAGTTTAGAAATAGAGCGATAATTATTTAGGTCACAAGGGGTCACCACCTTTGTGAAGGGGGAGTACATGGGCCGCCTTCCAAACCTTGGAGATAGTACCATATATAACTGTCAGGTTACGGGTTGATGATTCAGCAATCAGGGGGGCAGAGAGCTGCAGTAGAAATGGATCAAGCATATCAGCCACAGTGGATTTTTAAAAAACATAAATCTTAAGCAAGACATCTAGCACATCACAGATAGTAAATTGTTGAAATGAAACAAAGATTGACTAGAAGGTTAGGGACAAGAAACGTATTCTACCTAAGCTACATCAACACAATGTAATGAAGAATGTTATTATTGTTTTCAAGTGAGTACACAACTCTAGTCTAGGCTGTAAACTGCAGTGAATAGCCCAGGTCATTTTAATAACCGTTCAAAAACCAGGCGTTTTGAATACATATTAATTTCAAAATAACTGCATCTAGCCTGTCTGATTTGGATCAGTTATGGGTTTTTACTCGGCAGTTTAACCTAGAAGGTCCAGGAACATTAGCAGGACAGTAATATTCTGTATTTTGTCATGATGTATCATCTAACAGAAACAGGCTAATACATATGAATTATAATAATGCGTGAGCGCGGAGGAATTTGGATCCATTCCTTCCTCTCTACTCTCTCCTCACCTCCTTCTCTAAACCCATTGGAGAAGGTCATTCTAACCTAAAATGCTACAAGGAAGCAGCTAGCAGCCAAGCAAAATAGTCTTGAGTGGCAACCAATCTGCCCAATTAGCTGTTAAGTGTCCATACACCCACTTCTGTTGATCCTCCCACTTCTTTAGCAACACCCACTTTCAGACACACTCCATGTAAGCAGTTACCCTCTGGGAGAATCTCAATTGTATACTCCTCCCGTTCTCTCCCTTCACCTCCTCTAAACCCATTGGAGGAGAAGGTCAGAGGGGCGGGACCTCTGGCTTTCTCATCCAATGGGTTTTGAGAAGGAGGCGAGGAGTTGCAATTGAGATTCTCCCCATGACTGTGAAAGGGTGCCATAAAGCAGTGTGCACGGTATAGAGCTCGCCAGCTTGTAGCCTAAATGAATGAGGAAAGACTAGCTAGGGTTTTGGGATAAACGCTGAAAATAAGGTCTGAGATGAACACAGACTTAGTAGATCTTATACGTTTTGTTCTATGAGATAATTTCAGTCAGTTAACATGACCTTTATGAATTATGAAGCCTTTATGTTTTGTTCTGTGAGATAATATCAGTCAGATAACATGAACTTTATGAATTATGAAGCCTTTATGTTTTGTTCTATGTGATTATATCAATCAGTTAACATGATCTTTATGAATTATGAATCCTTTATGGGCTTTTTCTGATTACATAAATGCTTCAAATTTCACAAAAAGTGACATTAGCTGATGAAGATTATCTCATAAAATAAAATGTAGGCTATAAGATCTCCTAAGCCTGTGTTTACCACAGACCTTATTGTCGGAATTTATCCAAAAACCCGACAAAAACTCCATTAATTTCCCCATAGGATTTGTCCAATGAACCGAGGTGGAGTTTGTGCCTACAAAAAGTTTCCATTACTATTGCTCTGTATAGGGCAGTGGTCTCCAACCTTTTTCAGTTGCCCAGAGGACCCTCTCATGTGCATTTTACCAGTAACCCTCTGGTCTCATGAGTCTTCTCAAGGACCCCCTGTGGATAGTCCAAGTAGCCGCAGGGGTCCTAGTACCCCTGGTTGGGAAACACTGCTAGTGAATAGGGTAACTTTGTCTTCCTGTCATGCAGTTAATGTCCACGAGATGGCGGTGTTTACCCAGTCTGGGCCAGGGTTGCACTACAGAACTAACACTGCTGAACCAGGCCTGCGGTGGAAAACAATCCTTTATCAAGGTTATGGGTCCATTCATATCTAGCTAGGCCTGTATTCATGAAGAGTTTCAGAGTAGGAGTGTTGATCTAAGACCCCTTTTGCCTTTTAGATCATAATGAATAACATTACATGGACAGTGGGGAACTGATCCTAGATTTTACATTTCCATTTGAGTCATTTATCAGATGCTCTTATCCAGAGCCACTTACAGTTAGATCAGCAGCACTCCTATTTCTTTCCTGATTGATACGGCAAAAACTGACCACACGCACTTTACGTTAATTCTCCTAACCTGCTAAGTTCATTATACTAACCTGCCACGTTAATTATCCTAACCTGCTACATTAGTTATCCTATCCTCCCACGTTAATTATCCTAACCTGCTACATTAATTATCCTAACCTGCCACGTTAATTATCCTAACCTGCTAAACTAATTCTCCTAACCTGCTAGGTTAGTTCTCTTAACCTTCTCCGTTAGTTCTCCTAACCTGCAACATTAGTTATCCTAACCTCCCACGTAAATTATTCTAACCTGCTACATTAGTTATCCTAACCTCCCACGTTAATTATCCTAACCTGCTACATTAATTATCCTAACCTGCCACATTAATTATCCTAACCTGCTAAACTAATTCTCCTAACCTGCTAGGTTAGTTCTCTTAACCTTCTCCGTTAGTTCTCCTAACCTGCAACATTAGTTATCCTAACCTCCCACGTAAATTATTCTAACCTGCTACATTAGTTATCCTAACCTCCCACGTTAGTTATTCTAACCTGCTACATTAGTTATCCTAACCTCCCACGTTAGTTATCCTAACCTGCAACATTAGTTATCCTAACCTCCCACGTTAGTTATCCTAACCTGCAACATTAGTTATCCTAACCTCCCACGTTAGTTATCCTAACCTGCTACATTAGTTATCCTAACCTCCCACGTTAATTATCCTAACCTGCTCCGTTAGTTCTCCTAACCTCCGCAGTGGCGTGTATTCATGGATGCCAAAGGAAGCCAGGCTTCCCCAAAAAAATGACCAAGAAAAAAACATATAAAATAATGTATCTTTCATCTCTCTGTGTTTTATAATTTTCCTTCAATTAGCAAGAGGCTGAATGTACCTCACCGGAGAAAGCATCTGAGCGAGTGAAACGGTGCCCCTCTGTCTCTGTATGTGTAGGCCATTCTATCTGATGCTGTCTGGTTAAAAAGAGTATGACTTTGCTGCCGCCCTGTAGCATTGAATGCTAACATTTGGCCTCCCTTGATCATAAAAAAAGTAATTAAAATACCAAATAGCGTTGAGCTAAACTGTGAATGGTCCTGAAATAAATCAAATAAAATTACAAATTGCATAATGACCCCTGCGCCCACCCGACCCCCCACCCGACCCCTCGCACCACCCCTAGGAGGCCGCCCCAGAGTTTGGGAACTACTGATCTATCTGATGCTGTCTAGTTCAAAATAATATGACACTGCTGCCGCCCTGTAGCATTGAATGCAAGGGAAGCCAGCGAACATTTGGCCTCCCTTGATAATAAAAAGGGAGGCCAAATGAGCTAAACTGTGAATGGTCCTGGCACTTACCCAGAAAGATATAAAATACAAATTAGCATACTCCTGTCTATACAGAAATAAATAAAAGCATTCAAAATAGGCTTCTAAAGCATGATTTGGGCACAGAGGATCATTCATTAGGTTTATAGACCAGACAATTAAATGATCACAACTGATCTGGTTGTATTATGGCTTTCCCCCCCAGTAAATTTACCCACACACCACTACTGAAGTTAACAAATTGCATCTAGAGCCATATTTTTTCTATCAAAGGTGGTTTATTAAATTCTTCCAATTTTTCATGAATTTGTCAGTCAACTGATATCATCATAATTTTTTTTTACAAAATCAAGTCCTTTGGGATCATTCTGACCCCAACGAAAAGTATCTAATTCCTCCTATAGTAATTTGATAGGACCTTCATTAAAAAGTCTGCCAACGGTATACATAGTTGATAGAACTGCAATATAGAACTCAGATACAGACAGCTGTATTGGTGGGTATTCTCCGAAAGGTAGTTATTCTAAGGCAAATCTAAAAAAGTATTTATTTGAATCCAGGGGGACCTGTATCAGTGATTTAGACCAGATAAACAGATCACCTGCAGAAATGAAGAACCTTACGTTCTCGCCTGGTTATAACTGGTTATAACTAGGTATGACCGTGTACACAATCAAAATGACCTTGCATATATGCTTAGTTGCAGTCACAACAGCTCATAAGTCTGTCAGTGGGATGAATACTTGTTGAAACTGTAATGCAGAAACCAGCTACCCTCTAAACGTACACATAGCGCTGTATTGGTGGGTATTCTTTGAAGAATAGTTGGTTATTCCACGGAAAATTTTATATAAATACCATAATTCCTATCATATCCTCCAATATTCTATATGTGCAAGATGTTATGGTAGATGGGTTGCTATAACATTTGGTTTGAAGTGACTTTGAGGATTTGGGCATGATTTTTGAAGCGATGCTAATGCTAGCTGTGGGGTAAGTAAATAAAGACAGATGAGACATATTTTTGGTCATTGTATCTCAGGATCAATGTATGAATTACTTTTTGTCAATAAAATTAAATATATTTCCAATGTTGGTGTACCGCTCCTTTAAATGGCAGTCATTTTTACCACCTAAATATGACAACTTTTGTATTTACTTAAAAATAAATTATACTACAATCAAATTATGGTAAATCGGCTTTTTAGTACTTACTTTGGAAAAAAGCTTTTTTTGCATGGGCTGCATCTCAATCTACTTCATCCGCCTGTATGTCTGCCTTTCGCATCCCAAAAATCACCATAGCTAGAGAGAAGACAGGCTATGTGCCACACTGCCCACAAAATGAGGTGGAAACTGAGCTGCCCCTCCTAACCTCCTGCCAAATAAACAATGATATGAGAGAGACATATTTCCCTCAGATTACAAGGACCCCCAAATACTTTGAAAACAAATATAATATTGATAAGCTCCCATATCTGTTAGGTGAAATACAGCAGCGTGCAATCATGGCAGCAAAATGTGTGACCTGTTGTGATAAGAATAGGGTAACCAGTGGAGAACAAACACCACAGTAAATAAAACCTAGGCCTAGATTTATCAGTTTATTTCATTTCCCTTGCCATTTGTACTTCTACTTTTTGCACAGACAGCTCACACTCTCCTACAAACACCAGCTGGCTGAGAGGGCCCTAGTGGAGCCACCTGGCTGAGAGGGCCTAGTGGAGCCACCTGGCTGAGAGGGCCCTAGTGGAGCCAGCTGGCTGAGAGGACCCTAGTGGAGCCACCTGGCTGAGAGGGCCCTAGTGGAGCCACCTGGCTGAGAGGGCCTAGTGGAGCCAGCTGGCTGAGAGGGCCCTAGTGGAGCCAGCTGGCTGAGAGGGCCTAGTGGAGCCACCTGGCTGAGAGGGCCCTAGTGGAGCCACCTGGCTGAGAGGGCCTAGTGGAGCCACCTGGCTGAGAGGGCCCTAGTGGAGCCACCTGGCTGAGATGACCCTAGAGGAGCCACCTGGCTGAGAGGGCCCTAGTGGAGCCACCTGGCTGAGAGGGCCTATTGGAGCCACCTGGCTGAGAGGGCCCTAGTGGAGCCACCTGGCTGAGAGGGCCTAGTGGAGCCAGCTGGCTGAGAGGGCCCTAGTGGAGCCAGCTGGCTGAGAGGGCCTAGTGGAGCCACCTGGCTGAGATGACCCTAGAGGAGCCACCTGGCTGAGAGGGCCCTAGTGGAGCAACCTGGCTGAGATGACCCTAGTGGAGCCACCTGGCTGAGAGGACCCTAGTGGAGCCAGCTGGCTGAGAGGGCCTAGTGGAGCCAGCTGGCTGAGAGGGCCCTAGTGGAGCCAGCTGGCTGAGAGGGCCTAGTGGAGCCACCTGGCTGAGAGGGCCCTAGTGGAGCAACCTGGCTGAGATGACCCTAGTGGAGCCACCTGGCTGAGAGGACCCTAGTGGAGCCAGCTGGCTGAGAGGGCCTAGTGGAGCCACCTGGCTGAGAGGGCCCTAGTGGAGCCACCTGGCTGAGATGACCCTAGTGGAGCCAGCTGGCTGAGAGAACCCTAGAGGAGCCACCTGGCTGAGAGGGCCCTAGTGGAGCCACCTGGCTGAGAGGGCCTAGTGGAGCCACCTGGCTGAGAGGGCCTAGTGGAGCCAGCTGGCTGAGAGGGCCCTAGTGGAGCCAGCTGGCTGAGAGGGCCCTAGTGGAGCCACCTGGCTGAGATGACCCTAGTGGAGCCAGCTGGCTGAGAGGACCCTAGTGGAGCCAGCTAGTTTATATTTCATTTACAGTGTATTGACCGACGGCCTATACAGGTCAGGACTGATACACTCATTTTTATTTTTTGTTTTTTTATATAGTTAAATTATTAACATTTCAAATTACTTTCTCTTTTGAAACTTTTGTGTGTTTAAAGTTTACTGTTTGTGATTGTTTATTTCACTTGCTTTGTCAATGTTAACATATGCTTCCCATGTCAATGAAACCCCTTTGAATTGAACTGAGAGAGAGAGTGAGAGAGAGAGAGATGGGGAGGGGCAAAAGAGAGGAGAAATGAACATCAACATGACCTTTCATGATGTGATGGAGAAGATAGGCTTATAGTTGGTATGGTGCAACAACACACGTGATGTGATGGGGAAGACAGGCTTATAGTTGGTGTGGTGCAACAACACACGTGATGTGATGGGGAAGATAGGCTTATAGTTGGTATGATGCAATAACACCCATGTGTACACACATTCCCCTTCCGTGGAAAGGTGAACCTCTCTTTGCAGATAAGTTTATATATAATTTAATACCTTTGCTTTTGTCTGTTTTTGAAATCATTCATTTCATAGGTCAGAGGTCAAGCTGAGCCGTACCAGGAGTGGAAGAGTGGAAAAGGTTACTGGTTGTGATGACATCACTGGTGAGAAGTCAGTTATGAAAAGATATTCAGTTGACTGCGTGTTAGTCTGTCAGCCCTATCTCTTTTGACATCTCCCTCTCTCTACTCCTCTTCTCTCTCACTCTCCATCTCCCCTCCCCTCCTCCTCTGTCCCATAGCCGCAGGAAGTAGTTTGGGGGTGTAGAAATACAGCTTAACCTAGGGTATGGCTAAATGGGGTGTGAAGAAATATAACTAAACCTAGGGTATGGCTAAATGGGGTGTGTAGAAATACAACTAAACCTAGTGTGTGGCTAAATGGGGTGTGTAGAAATACAGCTAAACCTAGGGTATGGCTAAATGGGGTCTCTATCTCTTTATTTAACTAGGCAAGTCAGTTAAGAACAAATTCTTATTTACAATTGTGGCCTACCCAGGCCAAACCCTCCCATATCCCGGACGATGCTGGGCCAATTGTGCGCCGCTCTATGGGACTCCCAATCCCGGCCGGTTGTGATATAGCCTGGGATCGAACCCGGGTCTGTAGTGACGCCTCTATCACTGCGATGCAGTGCCTATGATCACTGCGCCTCTCGGGAGGCCTTAGAAAAATAAGACGAATATTAAATAGATACATCATATATACTCTCATTCATTTCCATAGGGACAGATACAATCAATCATTGACATACTGAATATACAACATCACATACACCATCACACCTTAAATGACATTAGTGCCTGTCCCCAGATGGACAGTTATTATCACGCCCTGGCTCTGGGGACTCTTTAATGTTGAGCCAGGGTGTGTAGGTTTCATTGTTTAGTTTTCTATGTTTGTGTTCTAGATCGTTTAGATCTATGTTGGCCAGGGTGGTTCCCAATCAGAGGCAGCTGTAGCTTGTTGTCTCTGATTGGGGACCATACTTAGGCAGCCTGTTTGGCACTGTTATTTTGTGGGATCTTGTTCCGTTTGGTTTGTGTTATGACCTAGGACTTCACGTATCGTTTGGTTTATTGTTTTGGCTTGTGTGTGTACTAAATAAAGTATGTACGCCTATCACGCTGCGCCTTGGTCCGCTTCCGTCAACGATCGTGACAGTTATGCTACAGTAAATTACATTTACTGGTGATTACATCATTGTCCTGCTTTAAGACAGATTTTTACTGTCTGCATCCAGTTGCATGTTATTTACTAACCCTGCAAATGATCATATATCTTACAATATCAAAACATATCTCAGTAACTGTCATAAGTGTATATCAGTATAACAGCATCCTACCTGTGCTCCAGAACAGGATCATCAATATCACTGCCGGTATCATATCTGTCTCTAACTGGGGCTCCACTGAGCTATACAAGTCTACTGTCATGAAGAGTGGACTGAAGAGTGGAAAATACTGCTAGGCTATATGATTTCTATCTCATTAGTTCCTTACTTCAATGATAAAATAATAATATTATGCCATTTAGCAGACGCTTTTATCCAAAGCGACTTACAGTCATGTGTGCATACATTTTTGTGTATGGGTGGTCCCGGGGATCGAACCCACTGGCTCCACTAGGCCCTCTCATGATGTGAGATAAACTTCTTAGCAACTTATCTTGGATCAGTGGTTGAGCCCAGCTAAACACAGCAAACTGATCTGTCTTGCAGCAATGTTTCACATAGTGTGTTATATAATATCACCTCTAACTTTCTACTGCTTGAGTTCACCTCTTATAGAATATTGGCTTAATGTTCCTTAATGTTCCAGGCAGTGAAAATACTTTAATCTTTCTTTTATATAGTTATCAAAATTCTCAGCCATTTGTACTTCTACTTTTTGCACAGACAGCTCACACTCTCCTACAAACACCAGCTGGCAGAGAGGGCCCTAGTGGAGCAACCTGGCTGAGAGGGCCTAGTGGAGCCACCTGGCTGAGAGGGCCCTAGTGGAGCCACCTGTCTGAGAGGACCCTAGTGGAGCCACCTGGCTGAGAGGGCCCTAGTGGAGCCACCTGGCTGAGAGGGCCTAGTGGAGCCACCTGGCTGAGAGGGCCCTAGTGGAGCAACCTGGCTGAGAGGGCCCTAGTGGAGCCACCTGGCTGAGAGGGCCCTAGTGGAGCCACCTGGCTGAGAGGGCCTAGTGGAGCCACCTGGCTGAGAGGGCCCTAGTGGAGCAACCTGGCTGAGAGGGCCCTAGTGGAGCCACCTGGCTGAGAGGGCCTAGTGGAGCCACCTGGCTGAGAGGGCCTAGTGGAGCCACCTGGCTGAGAGGGCCTTAGTGGAGCCACCTGGCTGAGAGGGCCTAGTGGAGCCACCTGGCTGAGAGGGCCCTAGTGGAGCCACCTGGCTGAGAGGGCCTTAGTGGAGCCACCTGGCTGAGAGGGCCCTAGTGGAGCCACCTGGCTGAGAGGGCCCTAGTGGAGCCAGCTAGTTTATATTTCATTTACAGTGTATTGACCGACGGCCTATACAGGTCAGGACTGATACACTCATTTTTATTTTTTGTTTTTTTATATAGTTAAATTATTAACATTTCAAATGACTTTCTCTTTTGAAACTTTTGTGTGTTTAAAGTTTACTGTTTGTGATTGTTTAGTTCACTTGCTTTGTCAATGTTAACATATGCTTCCCATGTCAATGAAACCCACTTTGAATTGAACTGAGAGAGAGAGTGAGAGAGGGGGAGGGGCAAAAGAGAGGAGAAATGAACATCAACATGACCTTTCATGATGTGATGGAGAAGATAGGCTTAAAGTTGGTGTGGTGCAACAACACACGTGATGTGATGGGGAAGATAGGCTTATAGTTGGTATGGTGCAACAACACACGTGATGTGATGGGGAAGATAGGCTTATAGTTGGTATGATGCAATAACACCCATGTGTACACACATTCCCCTTCCGTGGAAAGGTGAACCTCTCTTTGCAGATGAGTTTATATATAATTTAATACCTTTGCTTTTGTCTGTTTTTGAAATCATTCATTTCATAGGTCAGAGGTCAAGCTGAGCCGTACCAGGAGTGGAAGAGTGGAAAAGGTTACTGGTTGTGATGACATAACTGGTGAGAAGTCAGTTATGAAAAGATATTCAGTTGACTGCGTGTTAGTCTGTCAGCCCTATCTCTTTTGACATCTCCCTCTCTCTACTCCTCTTCTCTCTCACTCTCCATCTCCCCTCCCCTCCTCCTCTGTCCTGTAGCCGCACGAAGTAGTTTGGGGGTGTAGAAATACAGCTAAACCTAGGGTATGGCTAAATGGGGTGTGTAGAAATACAGCTAAACCTAGGGTATGGCAAAATGGGGTCTCTATCTCCCCTCCCCTCCCCTCCCCTCCCCTCCCCTCCCCTCCCCTCCCCTCTCTCTCCACTACGCTCTCCTCCGCCCCCCACCCATCCTCTCTCCTCCGCCCCATCTCTCTCTGCTCATCTCTCGCAGCCCTTTGACATCTCCCTCTCTATCTCCCCTCCCGTCCCGAGAAGGGGAGAAGAGGAGAGGGGGGAGAAGAGGAGAGGGGGAGAAGAGGAGAGGAGGAGAAGAGGAGAGGGTGGAAAAGAGGAGAGGGGGAGAAGAGGAGAGGGGGGAGAAGAGGAGAGGGTGGAGAAGAGGAGAGGGTGGAGAAGAGGAGAGGGGGGAGAAGAGGAGAGAGGGAGAAGAGGAGAGGGTGAGAAGAGGAGAGGGGGGAGAAGAGGAGAGGGTGGAGAAGAGGAGAGGGGGGAGAAGAGGAGAGAGGGAGAAGAGGAGAGGGTGAGAAGAGGAGAGGGGGGAGAAGAGGAGAGGGTGGAGAAGAGGAGAGGGTGGAGAAGAGGAGAGAGGGAGAAGAGGAGAGGGGGGAAAAGAGGAGAGAGGGAGAAGAGGAGAGGGGGGAGAAGGGTAGACGTTTTTCTCTCATAGTTTCACCCATGGGACTATACCTTCTGTTATCAACAACAAGTGTAAAACTGGACCATGTGACAGTTTGGACAAAGGTAGCCTTGTGGTGGACCAATGTGGTTGATTAACAGAGCATCTGGGTGTGTACCAATAATATCTCCTTTCTCCTGAAGTGTGCACTTGCTCCCTACTTCCCATAATTTAAATGCATTGGATTGGTGGAGGCAGGTACACAACTTTCACTGGGACCTCCCCACATTCTGAAATTGCATTATGTAAGGTGTGAATCTTGACATCTCTGATCTGCATAATAGAAAAATCCCCATCAAAAGCTGTCAATTTAAGCTAGAGATATCAGGTGTTTTGCATGGGCTGTGTCTCAATCCACCACATTCGCCTATGGCGGCCTTCCGCATCTGCAGTGGAAGGTCGCCAAGCAACAGCTGTGTTTGTCAGACCATGAGACATCCCGAAAATATGTCTTCTCACAAAAACTTCTGTAGCGAACACAATGGTGTTCTCTGTTTCGCTCTATGACCCCCACTAGTGTCACGGGACTCGATTGAAGGTGTCCAATATAAAACGAATGTAAATATGGAGGTAGATTTGTGCCCCCAAAAATAAAGGGTTAAATGTGTACAAATAATACAGTCCCAAAATAAATCACAAGGAATAAGGTTTTAAAGCTCAAGAAATACAGTATATACAGTATATACACTACCGTTCAAAAGTTTGGGGTCGCTTAGAAATGTCCTTGTTTTCGAAAGAAAAGCACTTTTGTTGTTCATCATATTGATAGGAAATACAGTGTAGACATTGTTAATGTTGTAAATGGCCATTGTAGCTGGAAACAGCAGATTTTTTATGGAATATCTACATAGGCGTACAGAGGCACATTATCACTAACCATCAGTCCTGTGTTCCAATGGCAAGTTGTGTTTGCTAATCCAAGTTTATCATTTCAAAAGGCTAATTGATTATTAGAAAACCCTTTTGCAATTATTGTTAGCACAGCTGAAAACTGTTGTGCTGATGAAAGAAGCAATAAAACTGTCCTTCTTGAGACTAGTTGAGTATCTGGAGCATCATCAATTGTGGGTTCTATTACAGGCTCAAAATGGCCAGAAACAAAGAACTTTCTTCTCAAACTCTTCAGTCTATTCTTGTTCTGAGAAATGAAGGCTATTCCATGCGAGAAATTGCCAAGAAACTGAAGATCTCGTACAACGCTGTGTACTACTCCCTTCACAGAACATCGCAAACTGGCTCTAACCAGAATAGAAAGAGGAGTGGGAGGCCCCGGTCCACAACTGAGCAAGAGGACAAATACATTAGAGTGTCTAGTTTGAGAAACAGACGCCTCACATGTCTTCAACTGGCAGCTTCATTAAATAATACCCGCAAAACACCGGTCTCAATGTCAAAAGTGAAGAGGCGACTCCGGGATGCTGACCTAGGCAGTGGCAAAGAAAAAGTCCAGTGTTCTTTTGCCCATCTTAATCTTTTATTTTTATTGGCCAGTCTTAGATGTGGCTTTTTCTTTGCAACTCTGCCTAGAAGGTCAATACTGGTACATAGTTCCTCTGTGGAGATGGGTGAACCTTCCAGAAGGACAACCATCACTGCAGCACTCCACAAAGCAGGCCTTTATGGTAGAGTGGCCAGACGTAAGCCACTCCTCAGTAAAAGGCACATGACAAATGGCACCTAAAGGACTCTCAGACCATGAGAAACAGGATTCTCTGGTCTGGTGAAGCCAAGATTGAACTCTTTGGCCTGAATGCCAAGTGTCAAGTCTTGAGGAAACCTGGCAACATCCCTACGGTGAAGCATGGTGGTGGCAGCATCATGATGTGGGGATGTTTTTCAGCGGTAAGGACTGGGAGACTTGTAAGGATCGAGGGAAAGATGAACATAGCAAAGTACAGATAGATCCTAGTGGAGCCGGCTGGCTGAGAGGGCCCTAGTGGAGCCACCTGGCTGAGAGGCTGAGAGGGCCCTAGTGGGACCAGCTGGTTGAGAGGGCCCTAGTGGAGCCACCTGGCTGAGAGGGCCCTAGTGGAGCCAGCTTGCTGAGAGGGCCCTAGTGGAGCCACCTGGCTGAGAGGGCCCTAGTGGGGCCAGCTGGCTGAGAGGGCCCTAGTGGAGCCACCTGGCTGAGTGGGCCCTAGTGGAGCCAGCTAGTTGTGTAAATAAGTGTAGTTGAATTAGTTTATGAACTATTTTATCTTTATTTATAGACTATTTTATATTTCATTTACCGTGTATTGACCAACGACCTGTACAGGTCCATACTGATACACTCATGTTGGTGTTTGTTTTTGTACATAGTTAATCATTTAACATTTCAAATGTCTTTCTCTTTTGAAACTTTTGTTTGCTTAATGTTAACTGTTTGTTATTGTTTATTTCACTTGCTTTTGCTATGTTAGCATATGTTTCCGATGCCAAATGAGAGAGAGAGAGTGACCTTTCATTATGTGATGGCGAAGATAGGCTTATCGTTGGTATGGTGCAACAACACCCATGTGTACTCACATTCCCCTTCCATGGAAATGTGAACCTCTCTTTGCAGATGACTTTATATATCATTTAATGCATTTGCTTTCGTCTGTTTTTTAAACCATTCATTTTATATGTCAGGGTCAATCTGAGCTGGACCAAGAGTTGAAGAGTGGTTACTGGTTATGATGACATCACTGGTGAGAAGTCAGTTATGAAAAGATATTCAGTTGACTGCGTGTTAGTCTGTCAGCCCTATCTCTTTTGACATCTCCCTCTCTCTACTCCTCTTCTCTCTCACTCTCCATCTCCCCTCCCCTCCTCCTCTGTCCAATAGCCGCAGGAAGTCGTTTGGGGGTGTAGAAATACAGCTAAACCTAGGGTATGGCTAAATGGGCTATGCAGAAATCCCCCCACCAGTTGAAGCTCATTTACTGTACTTAAAAACTCTAAAATACTATTTGGAGAACAGCAAAAACTAACAAAAATGACCCCAGACATGAATTATCAATGCAATATTAGGTTTATATTAGGTTTAAAGGTCTGTGGAATGGAGTGTACAATGTACTACTCAACCTCAACATCCCCATTGACTCATTTATCCTACTTGTGGAACAGTGCATACAGTGCAATGAAATAGATGCATAATACACGATTCAATGGATGACTTCAAATACTGACATCAATGGGAAAGTAACTGGAGCATAAAACAGCTGACTGTGAATGCAAACTATCCCAGATAAATCCTACACATGCATTGAAATAAAAGGCATACATCAAAGGAATTACTTTGGCCTACAATCAACAAGGACATATAAAGACAAACAAACTCAACCAAAGAATGAAGAAAATCATGAAATACTAAATGAAAATCTACACATTAAAGGAAAAATCCACAAAAAGCCACTCATTCCTTTAATTTACAGTGTTAAATAACACTAATATGTGAAAACAATTTTTGTAAACAAATGTTTCATTTTGGCGTTATAATAATGTTGGTAGCAACATGGAAACTCGTTGTGGAAATCTGTTGCAGCTCAAGTAGACTACAAAATCCACAATGCAATGCTCTCTCTATGGGCTGGTTACACACAATAATACAAAGACAATATATCAGCATGTGAAGTAGCTAGCTAGCTGTAAAATCGCCTAAACAAACTACACAATCAATTTAGGAGTCTACAATCTCCTGCAGATCGATGTCGCTCACAGAGTGGAGTCTAACATTCACAACAGCAGATATACTTGGAGGAGATGGGAAACGTTGCCCATACTAGGTCAACGGGCAGCGCGGTGCATTCTGGGCGATTCCGGGACAAGGAGAGCTCTCCTTCAAGAAGTGAATGGGAGTCTATTGGGCGCTAGCTCAAACACCTAATATTAGCACGAATTTCGTCAACAAGAAGTGCAACATACATCTTTTTGCGAGATGTGAAATAATGAACTTGCTATCTGTAGTATCGTATAGCTTTGGAATCGTGTTATTATGTACTTTCGAGGAATAGAGGCACGTTTCTCGACATATAGACGGACTTTGAGAAGGAATTGCCTGATGATTAGCTTAGCAACCGCGTGACGCAGTATGACAACGTCAACGCGATTGGTCGACAGTCTGCTGGGTTGGACATTATACATTCTTCATTGGATTCTATCTCTTTTCTATAATATCTGTGGAACTGCACCATGCAATGCACCCTGGACTAAAGAGGCAGACAAATAGGAAAAATGTGCTAGACCCTCTGTTAAATTACAAATTTCAATCGGTAAGAATATCGCAGAAATATGATCAATGGCTCATTCGAGAGAAGACATCCTCAAGCGTTATGACATCGGCCAGTATTGAAATCTGACATGCATAATAAACGTTTTTGCGATCTAAAAGTCGTATTCCTATTAACTTCCTATTAACTTCCAGATTCACTTCCAGAGTAACTTCCAGATTAATTTCCAGATCCCCTCCTCTCTCTCCCCACTCCCTCCTCTCTCTCCCCTCCCCTCCTCTCTCCCAATTCCCTCCTCTCTCTCCCCTCCCCTCCTCTCTCTCCCCACTCCCTCCTCTCTCTCTCTCTCTCTACTCCTCTCTCTCTCTCACTACTCCTCTCCCTACTCCTCTCTCTCACTCTTTCTATTTCTCTCTCTCTCTCTCTCTCTCTCTCTCTCTCTCTCTCTCTCTCTCTCTCTCTCTCTCTCTCTCTCTCTAGTTCTCTCTCTCTTCCTGACATATAGCATCAGGCATGTTGATCTTGACTCAGGTCACAGACCTCTATCATTGGACCAGACCTGAGTCTGTGACCTGATCACTCACACAACAGAGGACAGAACAGAAAAAGGTCTGATAAACTACAGTTCCTCACAATAAAATGACAGCTCTTAAGATTGTTTAAAAAGAAAGAGCAGCTCTATACGACATTCAAACTAATTGTTTTGAGCTGATAGTAACTCCAGGTCCAATTCATTAAGACAGGCCTTTGAAGGCGTTACAAAGTCCCTAGTTGTGGATCTCATCAAGGAGTTAGTCCAAAGTGTCCCCCCTCCTGCTCTAACAGATGACCAATATAAAATATATAATATATACTCTCTTTCATTTACATAGAGACATGTACAATCAATCATTGACACACTGAATATACAACAGTCAGATTGCTGTCACCATCACAACTTAACTGACATTATTGCCTGTCCCCAGATGGACAATTATGCTATAGTAAAGTACATTTACAGGTGATCACATAATTGTTCTGCTTTGAGACAGATTTTTACTGTCTGCTTCCAGTTGGATGTTCATTTACTAGCCCTGCAAATGATCATATATCTTACAATATCAAATCATATCTCAGTAACTGTCAGAAGTGTATATCAGTATAACAGCATCCTACCTGTGCTCCAGAACAAGATCATCAATATCACTGCAGGTATCATATCTGTCTCTAACTGGGCTCCACTGAGCTATACAAGTCTGCTGTCATGAAGAGTGGACTGAAGAGTGGACAATTCTGCTAGGCTATATGACTTATATCTCATTAGTTCATTACTTCAATGATGTGAGATAAACTTCGTAGCAACTTATCTAAGATCACTGGTTGAACTCAGCTCTGTTTTGAAAAACCCCACAGGAAACTGCTGACAGAGCAGCAAAGTTTCACGAAGTGTGTCCTATAATATCACCCCTAACTTTCTACTGCTTGAGAGGGGGAGGGGGGGGGGGGAGGGGGAGAGGAGGAGGAGAGGATGAGAAGAGGAAAGGGGAGGAGAGGAGAGGGAGGAGAAGAGGAGAGGGGGAGAATAGGAGAGGGGGAGAGGGGGAGGGGGAGAAGAGGAGAGGAGGAGAGGAGGAGAAGAGGAGAGGGGGAGAAGAGGAGAGGAGAGGGGAGGAGAGGAGAGGGGGAGAAGAGGAGAGGGGGATGAGGGGGTGAGGTTCGTCTTCCAGCATTCCACCCATGTCTCATGTTAGAGCAGGAGAAGGGGGGATGTGGTGTAGAAGCTAGAGGTCTGTTACCCAAGTCAACTCAACAGGTCTGATGCTATATGTCAGGGTCAGGCTGGGCTGGGCCAAGAGTGGAAAAGGTTACTGGTTATGATGACATCACTGGTGAGATGTCAGTGATAATAATATATTATCTCTCTCTCCCATCTCTCGCTCTCCTCCCTCTCTCCTCCCCTTTCCCTCTCCCTCTCTATGTCTCCCCCATTACTCTCTTCCTCCTCCCTCCCTCCCTCCCTCTCTCTCTCCCTCCCCTCCTCAGATATATATTATATATTGTAAGGGAGAAGAAGAGGGGGAGAGGGGGGTGAGGAGGAGAGGAGAGTGGGGAGAGGAGGAGAGAGGAAGAGGAGGAGAGAGGAAGAGGAGGAGAGAAGGAGAGGAGGTTGAGAGAGGGAGAGGAGGAGAAGGGGAGAGGAGCAGAGAGAAAGAAGAGCAGAGAGGGAGAAGGGGAGAGGGGGAGAGGAGGATAGGAGAGGAGAGGGGGAGAGAGGGAGAAGATCAGAGTGTGGAGAGGGGGAGAGAGGGAGAAGATGAGAGGGTGGAGAGGGGAGAGAGGGAGAAGAGGAGTGGGGGGAGAGGGGGAGAGAGGAAGAGGAGGAGAGGGGAGAGAGGAGGAGAGAGGGAGAGGAGGAGAGGGGGAGAGATGGAGAGGAGGTGAGGGGGAGAGGGTGGAGAGGGGGAGAGGAGAGGAAAGGGGGAGAAGTGGAGAGAGGGAGAGAGGGAGAAGAGGAGAGGGGAGAGAGGAAGAAGAGGAGAAGGGGAGAGGAGCAGAGAGGGAGAAGAGGAGACGAGTAGAGGAGAGGAGAGGAGAGGAGAGGAGAGGAGAGGTGAGGAGAGGAGAGGAGAGGAGAGGAGAGGGGGGAGAGGGGGAGAGAGGGAGAGGAGGAGAAGGTGGAGCGGGGGAGAGAGGGAGAAGAGGAGAGGGGGGAGAGGGGGAGAGGGGGAGTGAGAGGAGAAGGGAGAGAGGGATAGAGGGAGAAGAGGAGAGGCTGGAGAGGTGAAGAGAGGGAGAAGAGGAGAGGTGAGAGAGGGGGAGGGAGGTCAACTCATCAGGCCTGATGTTATATGTCAGGGTCAGGCTGGGCTGTGCCAAGAGTGGAATAGGTTACTGGTTATGATGACATCATTGGTGAGATGTCAGTGATAATAATATATTCTCTCTCTCTCCCATCTCTCGCTCTCCTCCCTCTCTCCTCCCCTTTCCCTCCCCCTCTCTATGTCTCCCCCATTACTCTCTTCTCCCTCCCTCCCTCCCTCCCTCCCTCCCTCCCTCCCTCCCTCCCTCCCTCCCTCCCTCCCTCCCTCCCCTCCTCTAATGTATATTATATAATGTAAGGGGAAAGAGACGAAGAGGGGGAGAGGGGGTAGAGGAGGAAAGAGGGAGAAGAGGAGAGGGGGGAGAGGAGGAGAGAGGGAGAAGAGGAGAGGGGGGAGAGGAGGAGAGATGGAGAAGAGGTGAGGGGGAGAGGAGGAGAGAGGGAGAAAAAGAGAGGGGGTAGAGGAGGAGAGGGGAAGAAGAAGAAAGGTGGGGAGAGGGGGAGAGGGGGTACCGTTCGTCTCCCACCGTTCCACCCATGGGACTATACCTTCTGTTATCAAGAGGGAGTTTCCACCATAGTTCTTATACCAGTCATTTCAGTTTAGGGAAGTGAACAAGTGCACACTTTAAGAGAAAGGAGACATAATTGGGACAATGCATCGTTCTAGATTGCAGTCATGCGTCTGTGACACCAGACTATCACCTAGTGGCCATAAGAGGAACTGTCCTATCAGTATGTTTTTACTGCTGTCTCAAAACAACACATGACCTGCATACATGATATGATTCATGTGTGAGTACTAAAAGCATATGAATATAGTATATTATATTCTAGTATATTTATTATATATGTGGGTCTGATAAGTAAACACTCTTAATGTTTGCTGTTTTATCACTAAGAAGAACATTGGGCACTATGTAACCAAACACATGTGGAACCTCATGAAATGAGAGATAAGGAGTGTTTAAAAAGGTGAGTCCTGAACCCTGTAGACTACTACACTACTTCTGAAGAAGACCAGACTCATTTCAGAATGAAGACTGCTATTGTTCTGACGGTGTTGCTGTTGGGTCATGGCTAGAAAGGATCCAGCTTTTGTCAGATTAACGTCAGATTTGACTTTTTGTAGCAGGTTAGGAGAATTTGTGCAGCAGTTTAGGAGAATTAACGTAGCAGGTTAGGATAATTAGGTTAAAGTTAGGAAAAGGGTTAGGATTAGCTAAAATGCCTCAACAAAAAATATACTTTTGACATTAATTTGACAAAATCTGGATCCCTAATTGCCATGTAGTCCTCTGTAGCTCAATTGGTAGAGAGCATGGCGCTTTTAATGCCAGGGTAGTGAGTGTTTTGAGTTTTGAGTATCTGAGATGTAGTTTCATCATACGTGTGTTAACAATTGGGGAAAACTGTAATGGTTAATCACTTAACCGTTTGGTAATGCTATATATTTTAAACTGGTTTGTCGACTATATATGGATTTAGAGAACTACAGAAATTAAATCTGTTTGTAAAGTATAAACATTTAAATTACATGTATGATACATGATGAACATACATAATGACTACTCATTATTACTAATTGATTTCGCCCCGTCAGAGAGGAGGACAAGGGGCCCGTCAGAGAGGAGGACATGGGCCCCATCAGAGAGGAGGACATGGGTCCCGTCAGAGAGCTGGACATGGGCCCCATCAGAGAGGAGGACAAGGGGCCCGTCA
>NW_028162471.1:0-47670 GCF_964263955.1 Coregonus lavaretus | reverse complement strand
GTGTGGTGCCAGGAAAATAACCTCTCACTCAACGTCAACAAAACAAAGGAGATGATCGTGGACTTCAGGAAACAGCAGAGGGAGCACACCCCTATCCACATCGATGGGACAGCAGTGGAGAAGGTGAACATTTTAAGTTCCTCGGTGTACACATCACTGACAAACTGAAATGGTCCATCCACACAGACAGTGTGGTGAAGAAGGCGCAGCAAAGTCTCTTCATCCTCAGGAGGCTGAAAAAATGTGGCCTGTCACCTAAAACCCTGTCGGGCTGTATCACCGCCTGGTACGGCAACTGCACAGCCCACAACCGCAGGGCTCTCCAGAGGGTTGTGCGGTCTGCACAACGCATCACCGGGGGCACACTACCTGCCCTCCAGGACACCTACAGCACCCGATGTCACAGGAAGGCCAAAAAGATAATCAAGGACAACTACCACCCGGGCCACTGCCTGTTCACCCCGCTATCATCCAGAAGGCGAGGACAGTACAGGTGCATCAAAGCTGGGACCGAGAGACTGAAAAACAGCTTCTATCTCAAGGCCATAAGACTGTTAAACAGCCATCACTAGCACATTAGAGGCTGCTGCCTACATACAGACTTGAAAATCACTGGCCACTTTAATAAATGGAACACTAGTCACTTTAATAATGCCACTTTAATGTTTACATATATTCTGCATTACCCATCTCATATGTATATACTGTATTCTCATATGTATATACTGTATTCTATACTATCTTAATAATGTTTACATATCTTGCATTACCCATCTCATATGTATATACTGTATTCTATACTATCTATTGCATCTTAGACTATGCCACTCTGATAATGACATTGCTCATCCATATATTTATATATTCTTATTCCATTCTTTTACTTAGATTTGTGTGATTAGGTTTTTGTTGTAGAACCTGTTAGATATTACTTGTTAGATATTGCTGCACTGTTGGAACTAGAAGCTCAAGCATTTCGCTACACTCGCAATAACATCTGCTAACCATGTGTATGTAACCAATAACATCTGCTAAACATGTGTATGTGACCAATAACATTTGATTTGATTTGATTTAGACACTAGCTCAGAACTGGAATACCTGAATCAACAAGTTATCAACAAGCCCTTTCATAGTTGAATCAGGTGTGTTCGTACTCAGCTAGACTTCACCATGAAGAAGGGCACATGTGGGTCCTGGCGCATTAAAACAATTACACGGATCCCGTCCCCTTAAAACAATTACACGGATCCCGTCCCCTTAAAACAATTACACGGATCCCGTCCCCTTAAAACAATTACACGGATCCCGTCCCCTTAAAACAATTACACGGATCCCGTCCCCTTAAAACAATTACACGGATCCCGTCCCCCCTATACAATGAACTGTTTGTCCCTGTCCTTCCCTGCGGAAACTGTTTAAGGTCATGCAGGGTCCACACACACACATACACACGCACGCACGCACACACACCACACACACACCCTCTCTCCAAGCCCGTACCTGCAGCCAGCTGCAGGCCTCTATTCACGGTCATCCTTGGTCCTTCACTCTTCCTGACGTCTATGGTGAAGGTGAGCCGTCCGGTGCTGGTGTGGATGCCGTCAGTCAGGGAGAAGGATAGCTCATCACTGCCCCCGCTGGCCGCATCAGGGGCGTACACCAGCAGCAGGTCCAACACGTCCTGGTAGGTGAATGTGGAGCCCTGAGACAGGACCCGACCGTTCTCCAGAGGCTGGGAGTAGAACTGGCGTCTACGCAGTTTGCCTGAAAACAGGACCATGGTGGGAAAGAGTGAGTATGTGGGGTTGCAACTTGCCTGAACACAATGATAATAATAATAATAATAATAATAATAATAGTAATAATAGTAATAAATGATAATAATGTGGTCCTCTGTAGCTCAGCTGGTAGAGCATGGCGCTTGTAACGCCAGGGTAGTGGGTTCGATCCCCGGGACCACCCATACGTAAAGATGTATAAACACATGACTGTAAGTCGCTTTGGATAAAAGCGTCTGCTAAATGGCATATTATTATTATTTATTATAATAATAATAACAATAGTAATAATAATAATAATTAATATAATTATAATAATAACAATGATAATAATAACAATAGTAATAATAATAATAATAATAATAATAATAATGATGATGATGATGATGAATGGTATATATGATGGTATATATATTCAGGACTGGTCATTCAACTGAGACTGCTCTTCTCTGTGTCACGGAGGCTCCCCGCACTGCTAAAGCTAACTCTCTCTCCTCTGCTCTTGTCCTTCTAGACCTGTCTGCTGCCTTTGATACTGTGAACCATCAGATCCTCCTCTCCACCCTCTCCGAGCTGGGCATCTCCGGCGCGGCTCACTCCTGGATTGCGTCCTACCTGACCGGTCGCTCCTACCAAGTGGCGTGGCGAGAAGCTGTCTCCGCACCACGTGCTCTCACCACTGGTGTCCCCCAGGGCTCAGTTCTAGGCCCTCTCCTATTCTCCCTATACACCAAGTCACTTGGCTCTGTCATATCCTCACATGGCCTCTCCTATCATTGCTACGCTGACGATACACAACTAATCTTCTCCTTTCCCCCTTCTGATAACCAGGTGGCGAATCGCATCTCTGCATGTCTGGCAGACATATCAGTATGGATGACGGATCACCACCTCAAGCTGAACCCTGGCAAGACGGAGCTGCTCTTCCTCCCGGGGAAGGACTGCCCGTTCCATGATCTCGCCATCACGGTTGACAACTCCGTTGTGTCCTCCTCCCAGAGTGCGAAGAGCCTTGGCGTGACCCTGGACAACACCCTGTCGTTCTCCGCTAACATCAAGGCGGTGACCCGATCCTGCAGGATCATGCTCTACAACATTCGGAGAGTACGACCCTGCCTTACACAGGAAGCGGCACAGGTCCTAATCCAGGCACTTGTCATCTCCCGTCTGGATTACTGCAACTCGCTGTTGGCTGGGCTCCCTGCCTGTGCCATTAAACCCCTACAACTCATCCAGAATGCCGCAGCCCGTCTGGTGTTCAACCTTCCCAAGTTCTCTCACGTCACCCCGCTCCTCCGCACACTCCACTGGCTTCCAGTTGAAGCTCGCATCTGTTACAAGACCATGGTGCTTTCCTATGGAGCTGTGAGGGGATCGGCACCTCTGTACCTTCAGGCTCTGATCAGTCCCTACACCCAAACGAGGGCATTGCGTTCATCCACCTCTGGCCTGCTGGCTCCCCTTCCTCTGCGGAAGCATAGTTCCCGCTCAGCCCAGTCAAAACTGTTCGCTGCTCTGGCACCCCAATGGTGGAACAAGCTCCCTCACGACGCCAGGACAGCGGAGTCACTCACCACCTTCCGGAGACATTTGAAACCCCACCTCTTTAAGGAATACCTGGGACAGGATAAAGTAATCCTTCTACCCCGTCGCCCCCCCCCCCCCCCCCCCCCCAAAAAAAAAAAAAAAAAAAAACATATTGTAAAGTGGTTATCCCACTGGCTATAGGGTGAATGCACCAATTTGTAAGTCGCTCTGGATAAGAGCGTCTGCTAAATGACGTAAATGTAAATGTATATCTTCCTTATTTAACCCTTTTCATGACACTCAAAAGACACTTTACATATGGCAACAAAAATAAAGGTAGAAACAGATAGATCAAAGAACTAAGAGAAGGTGTGTCATATATCTTCATCCCTGGAAGGCCTTGAATCCCGGCAATGTGAGACCGCCGCATGCGTAACATGATGAATGTGTTTTGCGCTGCGCAATGTCATTTAGCAGAAGCTGTCTGGCAGGCAGACAGTGGAGAGGACAGGGCCTCTATAGCCTCCATAGGTTTTAGTTTTATGACGGTGTGACAGGGGCTTTATGGGAGGGTTTATGTTGCTTTTACTGCCTGCAGGTTGTGAAGAATAGGTCGTTGCAGGATCCTGACATTACAGGGAGAGTTAGTGGGATAGATGGAGGGATGGAGGGAGAGTTACAAGGAGGGATGGAGGGAGAGTTAGAGGGAGGGATGGAGGGAGAGATGGAGGGAGGGATGGAGGGAGGGATGGAGGGAGAGTTAGAGGGAGGGATGGAGGGAGAGTTAGAGGGAGGGATGGATGGAGGGAGAGTTAGACGGAGGGATGGAGGGAGAGTTACAAGGAGGGATGGAGGGATGGAGGGAGAGTTAGAGGGAGGGATGGAGGGAGAGTTAGAGGGAGGGATGGAGGAGAGTTAGACGGAGGGATGGAGGGAGAGTTAGAGGGAGGGATGGAGGGAGAGTTAGACGGAGGGATGGAGGGAGAGTTACAAGGAGGGATGGAGGGAGAGTTACAAGGAGGGATGGAGGGAGAGTTAGACGGAGGGATGGAGGGAGAGTTACAAGGAGGGATGGAGGGAGAGTTAGAGGGAGGGATGGAGGGAGGAAGAGTTAGAGGGAGGGATGGAGGGAGAGTTACAAGGAGGGATGGAGGGATGGAGGGAGAGTTAGAGGGAGGGATGGAGGAAGAGTTAGAGGGAGGGATGGAGGGAGAGTTACAAGGAGGGATGGAGGGATGGAGGGAGAGTTACAAGGAGGGATGGAGGGATGGAGGGAGAGTTACAAGGAGGGATGGAGGGAGAGTTAGAGGGAGGGATGGAGGGAGAGTTAGAGGGAGGGATGGAGGGAGGAAGAGTTAGAGGGAGGGATGGAGGGAGAGTTACAAGGAGGGATGGAGGGATGGAGGGAGAGTTACAAGGAGGGATGGAGGGATGGAGGGAGAGTTACAAGGAGGGATGGAGGGATGGAGGGAGAGTTACAAGGAGGGATGGAGGGATGGAGGGAGAGTTAGAGGGAGGGATGGAGGGAGAGTTAGAGGGAGGGATGGAGGGAGAGTTACAAGGAGGGATGGATGGATGGAGGGATGGAGGGAGAGTTACAAGGAGGGATGGATGGATGGAGGGATGGAGGGAGAGTTACAAGGAGGGATGGATGGATGGAGGGATGGAGGGAGAGTTACAAGGAGGGATGGATGGATGGAGGGATGGAGGGAGAGTTACAAGGAGGGATGGAGGAGAGTTACAAGGAGGGATGGAGGGATGGAGGGATGGAGGGAGAGTTACAAGGAGGGATGGAGGGAGAGTTTACAAGGAGGGATGGAGGGAGAGTTACAAGGAGGGATGGAGGGATGGAGGGAGAGTTACAAGGAGGGATGGAGGGAGAGTTAGAGGGAGGGATGGAGGGAGAGTTACAAGGAGGGATGGAGGGATGGAGGGATAGTTACAAGGAGGGATGGAGGGAGAGTTACAAGGAGGGATGGAGGGATGGAGGGAGAGTTACAAGGAGGGATGGAGGGATGGAGGGAGAGTTACAAGGAGGGATGGAGGCAGAGTTAGAGGGAGAGTTGGGGGGAGAGTTAGAGGGATGGAGGGATGGAGGGAGAGTTAGAGGGAGGGATGGAGGGAGAGTTACAAGGAGGGATGGAGGGAGAGTTACAAGGAGGGATGGAGGGATGGAGGGAGTGTTACAAGGAGGGATGGAGGGAGGAAGAGTTACAAGGAGGGATGGAGGGAGAGTTACAAGGAGGGATGGAGGGATGGAGGGAGAGTTACAAGGAGGGATGGAGGGATGGAGGGAGAGTTACAAGGAGGGATGGAGGGAGAGTTAGAGGGAGGGATGGAGGGAGAGTTAGAGGGAGGGATGGAGGGAGGAAGAGTTAGAGGGAGGGATGGAGGGAGAGTTACAAGGAGGGATGGAGGGATGGAGGGAGAGTTACAAGGAGGGATGGAGGGATGGAGGGAGAGTTACAAGGAGGGATGGAGGGAGAGTTAGAGGGAGGGATGGAGGGAGAGTTACAAGGAGGGATGGATGGATGGAGGGATGGAGGGAGAGTTACAAGGAGGGATGGATGGATGGAGGGATGGAGGGAGAGTTACAAGGAGGGATGGATGGATGGAGGGATGGAGGGAGAGTTACAAGGAGGGATGGATGGATGGAGGGATGGAGGGAGAGTTACAAGGAGGGATGGAGGGAGAGTTACAAGGAGGGATGGAGGGAGAGTTACAAGGAGGGATGGAGGGATGGAGGGATGGAGGGATGGAGGGAGAGTTACAAGGAGGGATGGAGGGAGAGTTACAAGGAGGGATGGAGGGAGAGTTACAAGGAGGGATGGAGGGATGGAGGGAGAGTTACAAGGAGGGATGGAGGGAGAGTTAGAGGGAGGGATGGAGGGAGAGTTACAAGGAGGTATGGAGGGATGGAGGGATAGTTACAAGGAGGGATGGAGGGAGAGTTACAAGGAGGGATGGAGGGATGGAGGGATGGAGGGAGAGTTACAAGGAGGGATGGAGGGATGGAGGGATGGAGGGAGAGTTACAAGGAGGGATGGAGGGATGGAGGGATGGAGGGAGAGTTACAAGGAGGGATGGAGGGATGGAGGGATGGAGGGAGAGTTACAAGGAGGGATGGAGGGAGAGTTACAAGGAGGGATGGAGGGAGAGTTACAAGGAGGGATGGGGGGATGGAGGGATGGAGGGAGAGTTACAAGGAGGGATGGAGGGAGAGTTACAAGGAGGGATGGAGGGAGAGTTACAAGGAGGGATGGAGGGAGAGTTACAAGGAGGGATGGGGGGATGGAGGGATGGAGGGAGAGTTACAAGGAGGGATGGAGGGAGAGTTACAAGGAGGGATGGAGGGATGGAGGGAGGGAGAGTTAGAGGGAGGGATGGATGGATGGATGGAGGGAGAGTTAGAGGGAGGGATGGAGGGAGATGGAGGGAGAGTTAGAGAGAGGGATGGAGGGAGATGGAGGGAGAGTTAGAGAGAGGGATGGAGGGAGGGAGGGAGAGTTACAGGCCAAGTAATGGACAGGGGAGAGAGAAGAGCAGCATTTGACACTGACTGTGTCGGGCTGTTAGAGGTGAAGTGCACTTTATTTCTGTGTGTGTGTGTGTACACGTACCGTAGGCTGGTTCCTTGGTGACGGTGATGATGATGTCATTGTCTGGTGTGTCTTGGTCCAGGACGTTGAGAGAAGAGTTAGTGATGACCACTCCTGAGTTCTCCTCCACCTGGATCCTGTTCACTGACACCACCGGCTCCATCTCCTCTTTACTCTGCTGCGGGGACACACACACACACACACACACACACACACACACACACACACACACACAAGCATTAGCACACGCACACACAGACAGACAGACACAGGCACACACATGCTCGCACACACAAATTTAAAGTTTAGCATTCACACACACAAAAATACATACACCCAAGTCTCTGTCAGGATCATCACCTCAAGGCCCTAGCAGACAAATTGATCGATTTTTATGGTGGGCGGGAAAAAACAGGGCTGGTGTAGTTATCACAGAACAAGAAAATCCGTCAACCTTGTCTGAAAGTTTTCTTTGTGCACTTGGGTTAAGAGTTGCAGTTAATTATTATTAATAACATAGTATTTGTAAACACACAACATACATCTTTAAAATATTAGTAAAGCTACCGTGCTGATCTCATCGACTTTCAGTCCCTCTATGAATCTCCATATTTCAAACCAAGTGACAGGTCTGCTGTATGTCTTAAGGATTGTGGCTTTAATCATTATTTCTACCAGTACATCTATGTTGACATTGAATGTCTGGCTGCACCCATCACTGATATAGTAGTAGCAGTAGTATTATTTACCAGTATATCTATGTTGACATTGAAGGCCTCTGTCTGGCTGGACCCATCACTGATGTAGAAAGAGAAGGTGTCCTGATAGTGGTCAGTGTTCTGGACGTTCTGAACGTAGAAGATGTGGTCAGTCGTCAGGTCGTCCACGGAGAAGGGAACCTCTGGACTGATGATGCGGGTATTTGAACCGCCCATCGAGCCCACTGGGAGACAGAGGACGAGACCAGAATGGGAAGTGAGATCAGAAACATCTAAGACACCATG
The DNA here is from genome assembly GCF_964263955.1 of Coregonus lavaretus. Classification (NCBI taxonomy): domain Eukaryota; kingdom Metazoa; phylum Chordata; class Actinopteri; order Salmoniformes; family Salmonidae; genus Coregonus; species Coregonus lavaretus. The sequence continues at coordinate 39,759 of NW_028162471.1, read as the reverse complement.
TAGAAATATGCCAGGCTCATAGATATTCATTTATATTTCAACAGGGGAATACTCAGAAGAAGACAACATAACTGAAGACCAGTAATTCAGACTAATCTCACATCATGGATGAAAAACAGGGTTTACTTTGCAGCATAAAGACTTTTGTGCAGGCCTCCCTCCACTTTCATCAGTGTTGTTTCATCTGTCTGTATGTACTGTATTACCGTACCTCTGTTTACATGCACACTGCTTTGCCCAGGACAACTGCCCCTTATGGGAAATATAGGCTTATTACATTGAATCTCTCTCTCTCTCTCACACACACACACACACACACACCTCTTCGTCTCGTGTTCTCAACGAAGCCATATTTGGGCGCGCTGATCATCCACACCAGCAGGTCCTTCTTGGGTGTGTCCAGATCTGATACAATGATGTGATTGGTTGACAGCTGGACTCTTCCTCCTTCCTGTACCTATAAATACACAACATAGAAAGTTGCACAAGATCTCGGTATGCAGATACAGCATTGGGTGAGAGCACTTCTAGGACAACTAGGAGGAACTTACCCCTAGATAGCTACCGATAGTCAGTGCTAATCTTTAATATATAATAAATAAACAGTTAGGATTGCGGGAAGGTAACTCTGATCCTAGATCAGTCACTAAGTGCAACGTGCACCCCAAGCCTATTTCTATTATACAGCTGAGCCTGCCAGTTCATGTTAACGAGGGATATCTGTATAATATAGACCACGTTCCATAGAATTAGAATAACTAGAACAGACGTCCCCATTCCATTATCAATTGCCAATGTCAGCGGTTCTATTTCCGTTCTACTCATTTATGCTACATTGATCAACCTTGACTCATTCACATTACACTGACCATCAGGCAGCAGTGCTGGCGACAACTATTATTAATCACATTATACAACCCTTGTATTAGAACACACACACTCATACACACACACACACACACACACACACACACACACACACACACACACACACACACACACACACACACACACACACCACACACACACACACACACACACACACACACACACACACACACACCACACACACACAGCGTTAGACACTGGTCCACTGAGCGTTGCATCAGCTGTGTTACCTGGTTACGCTTCATCTGTTGCAGACTGTCTCTCTTTGTTCTGTCCCTAGCAACTGTCCAAACAAGCGGAGTTGAGTGTGTGTGTGTGTGTGTGTGTGTGTGTTTGTGTGTGTGTGTACCTTGATGCCACTGCGGACGGTGACCACTGGAGGCTGTCCCTTTATGGAGGTAATGGTGATGGTACACATCTGGTTGTCAAGGCGACTGTTCTCACCGTCGTAAACAATGAAATGGAAGATGTCCGTCACCGGCTGGGTTCCTGTCTCAAAGGAAGTGATGTACCTGGTACGGCAGGAAGGAAATCTGAGCTTTAGTGAAGTTCATCCGAAAACAACGTCTTCACGGAAAACAAAACAATACAAATTGGTCACAAAACCAGTGCATAGTATCATCTCCTAATAATCCTTGTTTAATATTAGCAACAACAAAGAAATGTGCCACATAGAAAGACATACCATATGACAAGTTCACTGTAACACATTAGAAGGGCTAATACATGCTTATAACAAGTCATAAATCATTATAGCTACCTATTGCTTTTAAGAAAAGTGTTACCAAAGAATCTTATCACTCTTTGTAGCCTACATCACTTTCATGAACGATGGGCTTCAGATTAGCGGTGGAAGAGGCGAGATTCCCCTCACACTAATACAACACTTTATACAAGCCCTCTACAATCTGGAGAATGGAACTGAATCTAATATCCTCTAACTCTCACCATTATAAAGCCTGGTCGTGTATAAGCCCTTTAAAAACGAGCAAAAGTACCTGAATGAAATATAATATTTTCTAATTCTCTATAAAACAGAGGTGTATGTGTTACAACACAGAGAGGCAGTCTGCCAAGCTTAACTAATACAAGTGATTTAAACCCAAAGCCCCAGAGATGTTTCGTACAATATTAGCCTAGCGTGTTAATTAGCACCAAAGCTAATCAGAGGCACATTATGGGGATGAAGTCCCTAGGCCTAATATTTGTTTTCATTTCGGTGCCTGGTTTTCATTTTGTGTGTGTGTGTGTGTGTGTGTGTGTGTGTGTGTGTGTGTGTGTGTGTGTGTCTTGCAGGTGGTTGGTATTTAACGTTCGCTAATTAGACATGCTAATTGAGCTAAACTGTTTGTGCCTTTCCCATATCGTCGCTAAAACACCCAATCTTTTTTCTGCCGTTTCTAATTTGTAGCGAGGATTTCCCAAAGCCACACAGGGAGAATATTGATATTTTTATAGTAGTTACAGTCTAAGGAGTGACGGTAGAAAGAAGCCATTACTTTTACAAAAACCTCTCAGCTAGCTCGCTACTTTAGGCCTAAAATGAGAATTGCTCTCAATTAAATAACCTGGACCAATAAAATCAAAATGAATTAGAAATAAATATCTACACGGCAGAACAAATCGTCTCAATAATTACTGCAATAACAACAAAGGAGCTGGTAGGAATGGATACCAGAATGTGAAGTGTACAACAGAATTGACTTTCAACCTGTCCAGCTCTTTACAGATCAGTGCAGCTAAAGTATAAGCGAACAAAGAGAGGAAGCTACATTAGATTACTATGGATTACTATAGATTACTATAGATGACTATGGATTACTATAGATTACTTTAGATTACTTTAGATTATTATGGATTACTATAGATTACTTTAGATGACTATGGATGACTATGGATTACTATAGATGACTATGGATTACTATAGATTACTATAGATTACTATAGATTACTTTAGATGACTATGGATGACTATGGATTACTATAGATGACTATGGATTACTATAGATTACTATAGATGACTATGGATTACTATAGATTACTATACATTACTTTAAATGACTATGGATTACTATAGATGACTATGGATTACTATAGATTACTATAGATTACTTTAGATGACTATGGATTACTATAGATTACTATAAATTACTATAGATTACTATGGATTACTATAGATTACTATAGATTACTTTAGATTACTATGGATTACTATAGATTACTTTAGATGACTATGGATGACTATGGATTACTATAGATGACTATGGATTACTATAGATTACTATAGATTACTTTAGATGACTATGGATGACTATGGATTACTATAGATGACTATGGATTACTATAGATTACTATACATTACTTTAAATGACTATGGATTACTATAGATTACTATAGATGACTATGGATTACTATAGATTACTATAGATTACTTTAGATGACTATGGATTACTATAGATTACTATAGATTACTATGGATTACTATAGATTACTATAGATTACTATAGATTACTTTAGATGCACCCTTAGTTTTAGATGGCTCTACCTGATCCTGTGTTTGTTGATGTCGTCCATGGTGAAAGAGGAGTACTCCGTCATCTCCTGGTGGTCTGAGTCGGACCCTGTCCTGGTCAGGATGCCGTACATAGGAACCGACACCAGCTGAATACGGATCTGCTCATCTGGAGAGGTGTCGCTCTGCAAAATATGATCACGTATTTCATAATACGTAAACTATTAAAAAAATATATATGCCGATTATTATGTGAAGCTGTGGTGGAACGTACAGTATCTACAGCACTTAAACACAGCAACCAGAGCCACTATAAAGAGGGTTCAATAAGTCAAGACCATAATGGAAGGAGCTGGACTACACTACATAATATTACGATCATGGGTGAACAGAAACCAGAAGAACCATTCAGACGGGGGGTCCAGATATGGATACCCATAGCGTGTGTGTCCTGTGTGTGTCACCCACACATCTAACTCTGAGCTTCAGTCAAGAGTTTAGAGCAGGAGTGCTTGTGTGTGTGTGTTTGTACTAACCGTATAACCCAGGTGTGTACGTCTGATGACACTGCTACTTTTTTCAGGAACCTCCATGGACAGCAGGGCCTCTGGGTCTCTCCTGGGCCCGTCGCCCCCGACGCCCAACACAACCACCTGTACCACCGCCGTTGTCATGGAGAAGCCATCGGTAACGGTGAAGGTGATGGCGTCCTCGTCCGTGGAGAGGCCGGAGTGTTCATACTGCAGAACGTTACGGGTCACGTCACTGAAGGAGAACGTGTCACCTGGAGGGACAAAGGAGTTGAATCAGTCTGTTAAAGAAATAATACAATTATGTTATTCTTACTGGTCTAACTATCTACTGGTCTAACTATCTACTGTTACTGGTCTAACTATCTACTGGTCTAACTATCTACTGGTCTAACTATCTACTGGTCTAGCTACCTACTGGTCTAGCTACCTACTGTTACTGGTTTAGCTATCTACTGGTCTAACTATCTACTGGTCTAACTATCTACTGGTCTAACTATCTACTGGTCTAACTATCTACTGGTCTAGCTACCTACTGTTACTGGTTTAGCTATCTACTGTTACTGGTCTAACTATCTACTGTTACTGGTCTAACTATCTACTGGTCTAACTATCTACTGGTCTATCTACTGGTCTAACTATCTACTGGTCTAACTATCTACTGGTCTAGCTACCTACTGTTACTGGTTTATCTATCTACTGTTACTGGTCTAACTATCTACTGGTCTAACTATCTACTGGTCTAACTATCTACTGGTCTAACTATCTACTGGTCTAACTATCTACTGTTACTGGTCTAGCTACCTACTGTTACTGGTTTAGCTATCTACTGTTACTGGTCTAACTATCTACTGGTCTAACTATCTACTGGTCTAACTATCTACTGGTCTAACTATCTACTGGTACTGGTCTTAGCACAGACCCCCCCCCCCCCCCCCCCTTCTCATCTTGTACTTCTTTATCATTCTGTTACACAAAATAAAACAGTTTTCTGCGGATGTGTGAGAATACAGAACATGTGCTATGCAAAGTCGTTATAGAAATTTGGTGACACTTTGACTTTTCTGTGTAATATTGTATTGGTCTGTATCGACTCTACTTCTCACCATTCATCATCTCAGTCTGTGAGTCCAACTCCATCTTGACCAGGGTTCCATGGACCGGTCCTTCCACCAGCTCAAACTCCAACTCATCAGGAGCCGTGTCTGCATCAGTTACTGCCAGCTGCTGCCCACCTACACCAAGTATTGTGAGCGACATTGAGGATGAAAGTCACGTTGCATACCAATGATTTACCATATGTTTGTAATATCAATGGTAATGCATCATTCTTTAGGATACCTGAACTAATGAGACATTCAATATTTATTAGTTCTTTATTCTTTTTTTTCTTTTTTGTGTACCCCTAAGAACAAATTATTTTTTTACAATGACAACCTGGTAAGTGGCAAGTGAGGCAATATACGCCCGATGCCCATACGCCCTGTAGCCGAGGGTGTGGGTGGACGAGGGTCGTGGGGTTAGTCTTACCTATGGGTGTTCGTCCCCCCATGCTAACCTCCAGAACAGGGTCAAGGATCTGAAACACTGGGGGCTGCTGGTGGTTGGCCAACAAGTGGATGGAAAAGTCCATCTCTGGAGTGGTGTGTTCCCCGTCCGACACTGGAACACATACACACACAGGAGTTAGATACACACACACACACACACACACCCACACAGGCAGGCGTTACAGAGGCACACACACACGCACACATGTACATACACACACAAACATACTTCTATGGCTAATTGGTTTCTTAGTCCCCTAGAGAGTGACGTTTTAAAGGGTGTTGACTCACTAAATGTATGAATATTAAAAAACATAATTTATTTCTCTAAGGAGAGTAATTAAATAACTTTAATGCATTATAAATCTTAAAAGGTGATACGCATACTGTAGCTACATTCACTATGCGGGGAACTAATTGTCACTAAATAGCAACTCAAAACAAATCAAAACAATCACTGTGTGAATGGGTTTCAATGGGTTTCAGCTTGGGCTGGTGTGAATAGCATAGTTACAATGTGAAATGTGCAGAATGAGGTCATTTCAGGTGGATAACACGCATGACAGCAGGTACAGGGAATGAGAGCGAAAGGAAGTGAAGAAGTGAAACGCAATGCAACAAAGGAATAAGTCAGAACACATCAAAGAACACAAAGAGCTCTTGAGGATCACCTCAGGTTTTCTCTGAACTTCAACATTACTGTTCCACGCAGTCGTGTGTGCTTGTGTACATAAGCATGTGTGTGTGTGTGTGTGTGACAGTACGTGTTGGAGATATGCCCTCAAACCAGAAAGCACTTTGGTGGATTCTCCACAACCTACGGGACCACTTCTATCTAGGCCACTGAACTTCTCCTAGTCCACGTGCTGTACTTACTGAATGAAGGTAATGGAGAACAGGTGTATTCAGCCACCTCACAGACACAGACAGAATGAAGGTAATGGAGAACAGGTGTATTTAGCCACCTCACAGACACAGACAGAATGAAGATAATGGAGAAGAGGTGTATTTAGCCACCTCACAGACACAGACAGAATGAAGGTAATGGAGAAGAGGTGTATTTAGCCACCTCACAGACACAGACAGAATGAAGATAATGGAGAACATGTGTATTTAGCCACCTCACAGACAGAGACAGCCCAACATACAGTAGGTACATTATCAGTGAGGACAGAAAGACACCCAGCACCATAGAAAGGTGTTATGATAGAACCATGGTTCACTATAATGATTGGGAAGGGAGAGAGAGAGAGAGAGAGAGAGAGAGAGAGAGAGAGAGAGAGAGAGAATAAATAATATATCTCATGGATAGACCCATAAGAAACAGATTGATTGAGGAGGAGAGAGCCCAGTCAAGTGGGATCAGTGAAGTGGTGGAGAGGGGGGTGAAATAAAGGTATGGTGGAAAACAGAACAATCAAGATTGAGTGAGAAGAGGAGGAGGAAGAGGAGCAGAAAGAGAGGAGGAGGTGGAGAGGTGGAAAAGAGGAGGAGGAGGCAGAGGAGGAGGAGAGGAGGAGGAAGCAGAGGAGGTGGTGGAGAGATGAGAAGAGGAGGAGGAGGAGGAGAGGAGGAGGAGGCAGGGGAGGAGGAGGAGGAGAGGAGGAGGAGGCAGAGGAAGAGGAGAAAAGGAGGAGGTGGAGAGATGTGAAGAGGAGGAGGAGGAGGAGGAGGAGGAGAGGAGGAGGAGAAGGGGAGGAGGTGGAGAGGAGGTGGAGAGGAGGAGGAGGAGAGGAGGAGGAGGCAGAGGAGGAGGTGGAGAGATGTGAAGAGGTGGAGGAGGAGGAGAAGGCAGAGGAGGAGGTGGAGAGGAGGAGGAGGAGGAGAGGAGGAGGAGGAGGAGGCAGGGGAGGAGGTGTAGAGATGAGAAGAGGAGGAGGAGGAGGAGGAGGAGGAGGAGGCAGAGGAGGAGAGAGGAGGAGAAGGCAGAGGAGAAGAGAGGAGGCAGAGGAGGAGGTGGAGAGGAGGAGGATGAGGAGAGGAGGAGGAGAAGGAGGCAGGGGAGGAGGTGGAGAGGAGAGGAGGAGGAGGAGGAGGAGAGGAGGAGGTGGAGGAGGAGGAGGCGAGGAGGAGGAGAGGAGGAGGAGGAGAGGAGGAGGAGGCAGAGGAGGAGAGGAGGAGGAGAGGAGGAGAGGAGGCGGAGAGGAGGAGATGAGGAGGAGATGAGGAGGAGGAGGAGGCAGAGGAGAAGAGGAGGAGAGGAGGAGGAGAGGAGGAGGTGGAGAGGTGAAGAAGAGGAGAGGAGGAGGAGAGGAGTATGAATGCCCTCCTCTCTAAGCTACAGCCATAGAGGTTATATATTATACTGTATACCTGTGAAATAGAGATTCAGCAACTCTGGCAGACCTAGAGGAAATAAAATACGGTTATATAATACTGTTACACCTCTGTCTAAACTGCTGCTGTACCACAAACACACAGATGATCACTATACATCAGAGTTACCAGGCAGATTAGAGGTTAAATGAAAAGCAAATGAAATTAAGTCAAATGCTACGCTGCCAGCTTCAACCAATTAGCAAGTTCAGGCAAATATTGTGAATTTTTCTGTCGCTGTACTTTTAGAGCATGTCCCCTCATCCTCAGATTAAGGCTGCTACTCTTGGAAGAAATTACTTGATTTTAGGACATGGATTAAAACAGTCAATCTTGTGAAATCTGAACTGAAAAAAAATCTGCCATGGTTACCCAGTTGCACTCACATTTCATTAACAACAGTGTGGCTGAGTGTGACTGGGGGGGGGGGGGGTCTGTATGTGTGTGTGTCTGTGTGTGTGTGTGTATGTGTGTGTGCGTAAGTGTGTGTGTGTGTGCATGTGTGCGTAAGTGTGTGTGTGCATGCGTACGTGCTTGTGTGTAAGTGTGCTTAAGGGCACGCATCTGTGTGTGCGTGTGTGTGTTCGTGGGTGTGTGTGTGTGTGTGTGTGTGTATGTGTGTTCATGTGTGTGTGTGTGTGTGTGTATGTGTGTGTTTGTGTGTATGTGTGTGTGTGTGTGTGTATGTGTGTGTGTGTGTATGTGTGTGTGTGTGTGTGTGTGTGTGTGTGTGTGTGTGTGTGTGTGTGTGTGTGTGTGTGTGTGTGTGTGTGTGTGTGTGTGTGTGTACGTGTGTGTGTACGTGTGTGTGTGCGTGTGTGTGTTCGTGTGTGTGTGTGTGTGTGTGTGTGTGTGTGTGTGTGTGTGTGTACTCACCAGTGAAGGAGTACTGGTAGAGCTCTTGGAGGTGAGAAGGGGCCTGGGGAGGGCGGTACAGGATCCGGCCCAGGTTGACGTCAGCTTGCGTGAAGGACGACACTGGGTTATAGGGTCTGTCACGATGCTCCACAGTACCTGGGGTTACATTCAACTTACAGGTCAGGTTATTATGGCTCTCATTGGCTACCATAGTCGGTAATAACTAGCATGTTGTCCTATACATCTGTATTATAATATTATAACTAGCATGTTGTCCTATAGATCTGTGTTATAATATTATAACTAGCATGTTGTCCTATAGATCTGTGTTATAATATTATAACTAGCATGTTGTCATACAGATCTGTATTATAATATTATAACTAGCATGTTGTCCTATAGATCTGTGTTATAATATTATAACTAACATGTTGTCATCCAGATCTGTATTATAATATTATAACTAGCATGTTGTCCTATAGAACTGTGTTATAATATTATAACTAGCATGTTGTCATCCAGATCTGTGTTATAATATTATAACTAGCATGTTGTCCTATAGATCTGTATTATAATATTATAACTAGCATGTTGTCCTATAGATCTGTGTTATAATATTATAACTAGCATGTTGTCCTATAGATCTGTATTATAATATTATAACTAGCATGTTGTCCTATAGATCTGTGTTATAATATTATAACTAGCATGTTGTCCTATAGATCTGTGTTATAATATTATAACTAGCATGTTGTCATCCAGATCTGTTTTATAATATTATAACTAGCATGTTGTCCTATAGATCTGTGTTATAATAATATAACTAGCATGTTGTCCTATAGATCTGTGTTATAATATTATAACTAGCATGTTGTCCTATAGATCTGTATTATAATATTATAACTAGCATGTTGTCATCCAGATCTGTTTTATAATATTATAACTAGCATGTTGTCCTATAGATCTGTATTATAATAGTATAACTAGCATGTTGTCCTATAGATCTGTATTATAATATTATAACTAGCATGATGTCATCCAGATCTGTGTTATAATAATATAACTAGCATGTTGTCATCCAGATCTGTGTTATAATAATATAACTAGCATGTTGTCCTATAGATCTGTATTATAATAATATAACTAGCATGTTGTCCTATAGATCTGTGTTATAATATTATAACTAGCATGTTGTCCTATAGATCTGTGTTATAATATTATAACTAGCACGTTGTCATCCAGATCTGTGTTATAATATTATAACTAGCATGTTGTCCTATAGATCTGTATTATAATATTATAACTAGCATGTTGTCCTATAGATCTGTATTATAATATTATAACTAGCATGTTGTCATCCAGATCTGTGTTATAATAATATAACTAGCATGTTGTCCTATAGATCTGTGTTATAATATTATAACTAGCATGTTGTCCTATAGATCTGTATTATAATATTATAACTAGCATGTTGTCCTATAGATCTGTATTATAATATTATAACTAGCATGTTGTCCTATAGATCTGTATTATAATATTATAACTAGCATGTTGTCCTATAGATCTGTGTTATAATATTATAACTAGCATGTTGTCCTATAGATCTGTGTTATAATAATATAACTAGCATGTTGTCCTATAGATCTGTGTTATAATATTATAACTAGCATGTTGTCCTATAGATCTGTGTTATAATATTATAACTAGCATGTTGTCATCCAGATCTGTGTTATAATAATATAACTAGCATGTAGTCCTATAGATCTGTTTTATAATATTATAACTAGCATGTTGTCATCCAGATCTGTATTATAATATTATAACTAGCATGTTGTCCTATAGATCTGTATTATAATATTATAACTAGCATGTTGACCTATAGATCTGTATTATAATAATATAACTAGCATGTTGTCCTATAGATCTGTATTATAATATTATAACTAGCATGTTGTCATCCAGATCTGTGTTATAATATTATAACTAGCATGTTGTCATCCAGATCTGTGTTATAATAATATAACTAGCATGTTGTCCTATTGAACTGTGTTATAATATTATAACTAGCATGTTGTCATCCAGATCTGTGTTATAATAATATAACTAGCATGTTGTCCTATTGAACTGTGTTATAATATTATAACTAACATGTTGTCATCCAGATCTGTATTATAATATTATAACTAGCATGTTGTCATCCAGATCTGATTTATAATATTATAACTAGCATGTTGTCCTATAGATCTGTGTTATAATATTATAACTAGCATGTTGTCATCCAGATCTGTATTATAATATTATAACTAGCATGTTGTCATCCAGATCTGTATTATAATATTATAACTAGCATGTTGTCCTATAGATCTGTGTTATAATATTATAACTAGCATGTTGTCCTATAGATCTGTTTTATAATATTATAACTAGCATGTTGTCATCCAGATCTGTATTATAATATTATAACTAGCATGTTGTCATCCAGATCTGTATTATAATATTATAACTAGCATGTTGTCCTATAGATCTGTGTTATAATATTATAACTAGCATGTTGTCCTATAGATCTGTTTTATAATATTATAACTAGCATGTTGTCCTATAGATCTGTATTATAATATTATAACTAGCATGTTGTCCTATAGATCTGTGTTATAATATTATAACTAGCATGTTGTCATATAGATCTGTGTTATAATATTATAACTAGCATGTTGTCCTATAGATCTGTGTAATAATATTATAACTAGCATGTTGTCATCCAGATCTGTATTATAATATTATAACTAGCATGTTGTCATCCAGATCTGTATTATAATATTATAACTAGCATGTTGTCCTATAGATCTGTGTTATAATATTATAACTAGCATGTTGTCATCCAGATCTGTATTATAATATTATAACTAGCATGTTGTCCTATAGATCTGTGTTATAATATTATAACTAGCATGTTGTCATCCAGATCTGTGTTATAATATTATAACTAGCATGTTGTCCTATAGATCTGTATTATAATATTATAACTAGCATGTAGTCCTATAGATCTGTGTTATAATATTATAACTAGCATGTTGTCCTATAGATCTGTATTATAATATTATAACTAGCATGTTGTCCTATAGATCTGTATTATAATATTATAACTAGCATGTTGTCCTATAGATCTGTATTATAATATTATAACTAGCATGTTCTCCTATAGATCTGTGTTATAATATTATAACTAGCATGTTGTCCTATAGATCTGTATTATAATATTATAACTAGCATGTTGTCCTATAGATCTGTTTTGTAATATTATAACTAGCAAGTTGTCCTATATATCTGTGTTATAATATTATCTGGCATTTTGTCAAATACTTTGAGCGTTTGCTCAAGCTTCCCTGGAGTGTTGGCAATTTTAGGACTGTTGGTTCATTAAGCCACATGTAAGCTCAATAAAGCCACAGGAAAAATCAATAAAGCCACAGGCCAGCTCAATCAAGCTACAGGCAAGCTCAGTAAAGCAAGTTAAGCTCAATCAAGCCACAGGCCAGCTCAATCAAGCCAGGTAAGCTCAATCAAGCCAGGCAAGCTCAACCAAGCACAGATAAATGATTTGTAATGACTTCAAATAGTATTTGAACCAAGGTCTGGTGGTGTGCATTGAGAGTAAAGTTGTTTATAGGAAAACTTCCCCTACTGTCTGCTCCTGTATTGAGACGCTAGAAGATGGCAGTGTAGATTACCTTGTCCCTGAGGTAGCGGCTTAGTGATGTTGTAGAAAAGCTTTTCACTGGGCGTCTCAGAGTCCACAAAGGACAAAGCTGTGGGTGTTACCACAGTCACACGATCTTCCAGCGCCTGCATGGATATACACATACACATACACATACACATACACACACACACACACACACACACACACACACACACACATTTTTTATTTTATTTGTATCCACTAATGCCATTTGGGACGCAGCCCCAGAGAACTCTGGTCTATGCAACACACTATATAGGGAATCCGGGTGTCATTTGGGACGCCAGCCAGAGAAGAGAGGGAAGTCTGTAATGTCTAACCCCACACACACGCACGCACGCACGCACGCACGCACGCACGCACACACACACACACACACACACACACACACACACACACACACACACACACACTCCACCCAACACACACACACACACTCCAACACACACACACACACACACTCCAACCAACACACACACACTCACACACACACACACACACACATTCCACCCAGCACACACACACTCCATCCAACACACACTCTCCAAGCAACACACACACACTCACACACTCACACACACACACACACACACACACACTCTGCACCCAACACACACACATTCCATCCAACACACACTCCACCCAACACACACTCCATCCAACACACACACAAACTCCAATCAACAAACACACACACTCCACCCAAAACAGACACACACACACTCTGCACCCAACACACACACACACACTCACTTACTATTGTACACTTTCTCTATTGTAGACTTTCACTATTGTAGACTTTCACTAGGCACTGTCCATAATCTAAGACTCCACAGTAGATAGTGTATTCTTTCCCGCTGTTCTGTTCTTCCATTACCGTTATCTGTAGGTCACAGGCGGGGGCCAGCTTGGGGAACCCTGGGAGTTCAGGCATCACTCCGATGGTGAAGGTCTGAGCATCACTGAGCGTGTCTGGGGACCCCTCACTAGACACCTGGAAGATGACGACATTTCGAATCATACTGTAACTTTATCATCAAGCTTTAACCATGACCTAACCTCTTGTGGATAGACACACGTAACATAAATGTCATGGTAGCGTCTGTCAAATGACTGTTGGAAGTGACTAGTAACGAGGAACTGTGTTTTCGATACGCTGATTTTTCCATCACTGATCATTTAGACAAATCACAACTCTTTTCGAATTTCGGGAGGACATTTGGTCCATAGACTTGCCTGAAACCCGCAGATAGTTTCCGTTTTAGCGGGGTGGAAACACAAGTCGTGTTAGTATCTTTCTCCTAACATCTAACAAGTAGCTATGGTAAAGGGTAGGCCTAAAACTGTTGTGGACCTGTTGTTCATCTAGAACTAGTAAATATGTAGTGCATCGCTTATGACCATGTTATAAGCTGCTTAAATAATATGTTATGTAGCACAGTATAGCATTATAGTGCTTATATAGTGAAACTAATGAACATGACAGCAGTTTTACAAAGTTCATCTGCCAAGTTATTTTATCCTGTACCCTCTAATTTTCACACCGCGGATTTGACATGTAGCCGCACATCTCAATAAAAGTGCAAATAAAACAAATAACTTACTGACATAATTTAATAGTTCATATTTAATAATTCATATTTAATAGTTAACATTTAATAGTTGATCTCCCAACACCCATTCCATAGAAGGCATCTTGTCCTCTAGAACCAGATCAGTTTGAATGTTAAGGCTGTCAAAATAAACTACTTGGAAGATGACAGTATTCGCTCATGATGAAAATATCTGACGAGCTGAGTTTTGACAGGGTCATAACTTTACTGTTATCATGATGAGACACTTCAGAAATATATTGTTTTGCTTTAACCTTAGCTGATGGTGCCAACATGTTAAGAGAATGAGAAAGAGAGAGAGAGGGAAAGAGAGAGAGAGAGAGAGAGAGAGAGAGAGAGAGAGAGAGAGAGAGAGAGAGAGAGAGAGAGAGAGAGAGAGAGAGAGAGAGAGAGAGAGAGAGAGAGAGAGACAGAGAGGGACAGAGCGATAAAGCAGAAAGTGTGGCGAGAGAGAGGGAGAGACAGAGAGAGCGTCAGAGAGACAAGGGGAGAGAGAAAACCATCAAACAAGAAAATGAGAGAACATTCAAATGACTGTGATCTCTCTCTATGTTCTTGGCTGCTGATTTGCCTTGTTCTGCCAGGCTCTATGAAAGCTGTTAGCTTAACCTGGCTGCCACACATCCATTTGTTATGGCCTAAACGCTGCTGAGCGCTGAGTCTACTTCACAAGGATAATCCCTAATTTAGCACTAATTTGTGAGTAATTTGTTTCCATTTGCTCCAACGCAGTAAGATGAGACACACACAGAGAGAGAGAGGGTGCCCATGTTTAATCCGTAAACATGGGAACCCTCATAGATATCATACTGACTAACTTACCCTCTAAATACACCTCCGCTGTCTTCAACCAGGATCTCAGCGATCACTGCCTTATTGCCTGCGTCCGTAACGGGTCCGCGGTCAAACGACCACCCCTCATCACTGTCAAACGCTCCCTAAAACACTTTAGCGAACAGGCCTTCCTAATTGACCTGGCCCAGGTATACTGGATGGATATCGATCTCATTCCGTCAGCCTGGTTGTTCTTTAAAAGTAATTTCCTCTCAATCTTAAATAAACATGCCCCATTCAAAAAATACAGAACTAAGAACAGATATAGCCCCTGGTTCTCCTCAGACTTAACTGCCCTTGACCAGCACAAAAACATCCTGTGGCGTACTGCATTAGCATCGAATAGCCCCCGCGATATGCAACTTTTCAGGGAAGTTAGGAACCAATATACACAAGCAGTTAGGAAAGCAAAGGCTAGCTTTTTCAAACAGAAATTTGCATCCTGTAGCACTAACTAAGTTTTGGGACACTGTAAAGTCCATGGAGAATAAGAGCACCTCCTCCCAGCTGCCCACTGCACTGAGGCTAGGAAACACTATCACCACCGATAAATCTACACTTAAAATAAAACGACCCTTTCTTTCTAAAACTAGCCGCCGAAATTGTCGCAACCCCTATTACTAGCCTGTTCAACCTCTCTTTCATAATGTCTGAGATCCCCAGAGATTGGAAAGCTGCCGCGGTCATCCCCCTCTTCAAAGGGGGTGACACTCTAGATCCAAACTGTTACAGACCTATATCCATCCTGCCCTGCCTTTCGAAAGTTTTTGAAAGCCAAGTTAACAAACAGATCACCGACCATTTCGAATCCCACCGTACCTTCTCCGCTATGCAATCCGGTTTCCGAGCTGGTCATGGGTGCACCTCAGCCACGCTCAAGGTCCTAAACGATATTATAACCGCAATCAATAATAGACAGTACTGTGCAGCCGTCTTCATTGACCTGGCCAAGGCTTTCGACTCTGTCAACCACTGCATTCTTATTGGCAGACTAAATAGCCTTGGTTTCTCAAATGACTGCCTCGCCTGGTTCACCAAGTACTTCTCAGATAGAGTTCAATGTGTCAAATCGGAGGGCCTTTTGTCTGAACCTATGGGTTCAATTCTTGGGCCGACTCTTTTCTCCGTGTATATCAATGATGTCGCTCTTGCTGCTGGTGACTCTCAGATCCACCTCTACGCAGATGACACCATTTTGTATACATCTGGCCCTTCATTGGACACTGTGTTAACAAACCTTCAAAGGAGCTTCAATGCCATACAACACTCCTTCCATGGCCTACAACTGCTCTTAAACACTAGTAAAACTAAATGCATGCTCTTCAATCGAACGCTGCTGGCACCTGCCAACCCGACTAGAATCACTACTCTCGACGGGTCTGACCTAGAGTATGTGGACAACTACAAATACCTAGGTGTCTGGTTAGACTGTAAACTCTCCTTCCAGACTCACATTAAGCATCTCCAAACCAAAGTTAAATCTAGAATCGGCTTCCTATTTCGCAACAAAGCCTCCTTCACTCATGCTGCCAAACATGCCCTCGAAAAACTGACTATCCTACCGATCCTTGACTTCGGCGATGTCATTTACAAAATAGCCTCCAACACTCTACTCAGCAAATTGGATGTAGTCTATCACAGTGCCATCCGTTTTGTCACCAAAGCCCCATATACTACTGTCACGGTTTCGGCCGAGACTGCTCCTCCTCCTGGTTCGGGCAGGCAAAGGCGTTCGCCGTCCCCGGAGTACTAGCTGCCACCGTTGGATGTTTCATGTGCGATTGCTTTTGTCTGTCCGTTGCACCTGTGTCTGGTTTGCGTTAATTACTTGTCCTATAAGTTCCCTGTGTTTGTATGGATTAGTTGTGTGTTGTTTTTCCTGTCGTGTTGTGTTCGTTTCGTGTTTTGATATTTTGGTATTACGCGTGGTTTGCGTAATTGCGCTTTGAGCCACCTTGTTTGTTTTGTGGCCGTACATCGTGTTTTGTACTTTGATTTTTGTGGACTTTAGTAACGTTTTGGACTAAGCCTCGGTGTCCTGCGCCTGACTTCACCCCCACCTACACTCACCTTATGACAGAACAACACACCTCTATGGAGTCAGCAGGAGCAGAGGCGGCACCCAGGTTGCTGGAGGAACAATTACGTTATCAAGACAGTTTATTCCAGCAACTTGAGGCCGCCCTTGACGAGGTGTCCACCAAGCTGTGTCGTTTGGCGACTAGGGAAGTGCTCACGCCATCACCCACTATCCCATCACCAACGACCAGTCCTCCTCTCTCTACACCGGGACCCAGTGGCATTCGGCTCTCGCTCCCGGGGGCATATGACGGTTCTGCAGCCGGGTGTCAGGGGTTCCTCCTGCAGATCGAACTATACCTGGCTACTATACACCCAGCACCCTCGGGATACGAGAGTGTCTCCGCCCTCATCTCCTGTCTATCCGGCAAGGCGTTGGAATGGGCCAACGCCGAATGGAGGAGAATGGACGCAGCTACTATCACCTACGCTGAGTTCTCCCGCCGCTTCCGGGCAGTCTTCGATCACCCACCTGAGGGGAAGGCGGCGGGGGAGCGTCTGTTCTACCTCCGACAGGAGAAGAGGAGCGCACAGGAGTTCGCACTGGAGTTCCGGACGTTAGCTGCGGATTCGGGATGGAATGAGAGGGCCCTCATCGACCAGTACCGGTGTAGCCTGCGAGAGGACGTCCGTCGTGAGCTGGCCTGCAGGGACACCAATCTATGCTTCGACCAGCTGGTGGACATCTCCATCAGGCTTGACACCCTGCTGGCCACCCGCGGACGTTCCGAGTGGGGGTCGTCCATTCCATCCTCCAGCACCTCTGAGCCAATTCCTATGGAGCTCGGGGGTGCTGGCGCTAGAGAGAGGAGGAGGGAGAACCCGAGGAGGGCCAACCCCTGCACCAACTGTGGCCGTGGAGGACACACCGCGGCCAGGTGCTGGGGAAGGTTTTCTGAGAGAGGGGACAACAGGTCACGCACTGGGGAGTCATTTCAGGTGAGTAGGCGCCCCACTTACCCAGAGCTCTCTGTTGGTCACATGAGCATTCCTGTGCGTTTTCCACAGGTGGCACCTCATTCCCAGCATAAGGCGCTAGTAGATTCAGGCGCAGCTGGGAATTTTATTGATAGGGCATTTTGTGCTAGGTTAGGAATTCCCCTTCGGCCGGTAGAAGTTCCATTCCCTGTCCATGCTTTAGACAGCCGGCCGTTGGGGTCAGGTCTGATCAGGGATGTCACAGCGCCGCTGACGATGACTACGCAGGGGGGTCATGAGGAAATCATTCAGTTTTATCTGATTGACTCTCCTGCGTATCCAGTGGTGTTGGGGCTTCCCTGGTTAAGCACCCACGATCCTACCATAGCGTGGCAACAGAGGGCTCTTACGGAGTGGTCTGCCCAGTGTGTAGGGAGATGTCTAGGTGTTTCCATAGGGGCGACCTCGGTAGAGAGTCCGAACCAAGTGCCCGCACTGCGCATTCCCCCCGAGTATGAGGATTTAGCATTAGCGTTTAGCAAAGCTAGGGCAGCACGGCTACCGCCTCATAGACAGGGGGACTGTGCGATAAATCTCCAGACCGGAGCAGCTCTTCCCAGGAGTCATGTGTATCCTCTGTCTCAAGAGGAGACTGCGGCTATGGAGACTTACATAGCCGAGTCCTTGGCACAGGGATACATACGGCCCTCTACTTCTCCGGTCTCCTCGAGTTTCTTCTTTGTGAAGAAAAAGGACGGGGGATTGCGCCCGTGTATTGATTACCGTAGTCTCAATCAGATCACTGTAAAATACAGTTATCCACTTCCACTGATTGCGACGATGACGGAGTCATTACGCGGAGCGCGTTTCTTCACAAAGTTGGATCTCAGGAGCGCGTACAATTTGGTGCGCATTAGGGAGGGGGATGAATGGAAAACAGCATTTAGCACCACCTCGGGTCATTACGAGTATCTCGTCATGCCGTATGGGTTAATGAATGCTCCTTCAGTCTTCCAATCCTTTGTTGATGAGATTTTCCGGGACATGCATGGGCAGGGTGTAGTGGTGTACATTGACGACATTCTAGTGTATTCTTCTACACGAGCCGAGCATGTAGCCCAGGTGCGCCGAGTATTGAGACGACTGTTGGAGCATGACTTGTATGTCAAGGCAGAGAAATGCTTGTTTTTCCAAGAGTCCGTCTCTTTTTTGGGTTATCGGTTGTCCGCGTCTGGCGTGGAGATAGAGGTAGATCGGGTATCGGCTGTGCGTAATTGGCAAACTCCAACCACCGTAAAAGAGGTGCAGCGGTTCTTGGGTTTTGCTAATTACTACCGGAGGTTTATCCGGGGCTTTGGACAGGTTGCAGCTCCCATTACGTCTCTGCTAAAGGGGGGTCCGGTGCGCTTGCAGTGGTCAGCTGAGGCGGACAGGGCATTTGTTAAGCTGAAGAACCTTTTCGCCTCGGCCCCGGTGCTGGCGCATCCGGATCCCTCTTTGCCTTTCCAAGTAGAGGTGGACGCATCCGAGACCGGTATTGGGGCAGTCCTATCACAACGGTCCGGCACGCCACCTAAGCTCCGCCCCTGTGCGTTCTACTCTAAGAAGCTCAGCTCGGCGGAGCGCAATTATGACGTTGGGGACAGGGAGTTGTTAGCTGTAGTCCAGGCCCTAAAGGTGTGGAGGCATTGGCTTGAGGGGGCTCAACACCCTTTTCTCATTCTGACTGATCACCGTAACCTGGAGTACATCCGGGCAGCTAGGAGATTGAACCCTCGTCAGGCTAGGTGGAACATGTTCCTGACCCGGTTTGTTTTTAAGATCACATACATCCCTGGGTCCCAGAACGGTAAGGCAGACGCACTGTCCCGGCAGTATGACACGGAGGAGAGGTCCATTGAGCCCACTTCCATACTTCCGGAGTCTTGTCTGGTGGCTCCGGTGGTGTGGGAGGTCGATGCGGAAATCGAGCGGGCGCTGCGTACCGACCCTACTCCCCCCGAGTGTCCTGTGGGGCGGACGTACGTTCCGCTCGAGGTTCGTGATCGGCTTATTTCTTGGGCTCATACATCACCCTCCTCTGGACATCCTGGTATTGGTCGGACGGTGCACTGCCTTAGCGTGAAATACTGGTGGCCAACGTTAGCCAGGGATGTGAGGGTTTATGTCTCCTCCTGCTCGGTGTGTGCCCAGTGTAAGGCACCTAGACATTTGCCCAGGGGTAAGTTACATCCTCTGCCCGTTCCACAACGACCATGGTCCCACCTATCGGTAGATTTTGTGACCGATCTACCCCCTTCCCAGGGTAATACCACCATTTTGGTCGTTGTGGATCGGTTTTCTAAGGCCTGTCGTCTCCTCCCACTGCCGGGTCTCCCTACTGCCCTACAGACCGCCGAGGCCCTCTTTACCCACGTGTTCCGGCACTATGGGGTCCCCGAGGATATTGTATCTGACCGAGGTCCCCAGTTCACCTCCAGAGTCTGGGGGGCTTTTATGGAACGCCTGGGGGTCTCGGTTAGCCTTACCTCGGGGTACCACCCAGAGAGCAATGGGCAGGTTGAACGTGTTAACCAGGATGTGGGTAGGTTTTTGAGGTCCTATTGCCGGGACCGGCCGGAGGAGTGGTCGAGGTATATCCCCTGGGCAGAGATGGCCCAGAACTCTCTCCGCCACTCCTCCACCGGATTAACACCTTTCCAGTGTATTTTAGGGTATCAGCCGGTCCTGGCACCGTGGCACGAGAGCCAGACCGAGGCCCCTGCGGTGGACGAGTGGATTCGGCGCTCGGAGGAGACGTGGGACGCTGCCCATGTCCATCTGCAGCGTGCCATCCGTCAACACAAGGCGAGCGCCGATCGCCACCGCAGTGAGGGGCCGGTGTACGCACCGGGAGATCGAGTCTGGCTCTCGACTCGAAACCTGCCCCTCCGCCTGCCCTGCCGGAAGCTGGGTCGGCGGTTTGTGGGGCCCTTCAAAGTCCTGAGAAGATTGAACGAGGTGTGTTACAGATTACAACTGCCTATTGAGTACAAAAATATTAACCCCTCGTTCCATGTGTCTCTTCTCAGGCCGGTGGTAGCTGGCCCACTCCAAGAAGAGGAGATAGGAGAGACCCCTCCGCCCCCTTTGGACATCGAGGGGGCCCCGGCGTACAGGGTCCGGACCATCTTGGACTCCAGGCGCCGGAGGAGTGGTCTCCAATATCTCGTGGAGTGGGAGGGGTACGGTCTGGAGGAACGGTGCTGGGTGCCCAGGAGGGACATCCTCGATCCATCCCTCCTGACAGAGTTCCACCATGGGCATCCCACGCGCCCGGGTCCGCGTCCTCCTGGCCGTCCCCGAGGTCGGGGTCGGCGCACGGCTGGAGCCGCGCGTCAAGGGGGGGGTACTGTCACGGTTTCGGCCGAGACTGCTCCTCCTCCTGGTTCGGGCAGGCAAAGGCGTTCGCCGTCCCCGGAGTACTAGCTGCCACCGTTGGATGTTTCATGTGCGATTGCTTTTGTCTGTCCGTTGCACCTGTGTCTGGTTTGCGTTAATTACTTGTCCTATAAGTTCCCTGTGTTTGTATGGATTAGTTGTGTGTTGTTTTTCCTGTCGTGTTGTGTTCGTTTCGTGTTTTGATATTTTGGTATTACGCGTGGTTTGCGTAATTGCGCTTTGAGCCACCTTGTTTGTTTTGTGGCCGTACATCGTGTTTTGTACTTTGATTTTTGTGGACTTTAGTAACGTTTTGGACTAAGCCTCGGTGTCCTGCGCCTGACTTCACCCCCACCTACACTCACCTTATGACAACTACCCACCACTGTGACCTGTACGCTCTTGTTGGCTGGTCCTCACTACATATTCGTCGCCAAACCCACTGGCTCCAGGCCATCTATAAATCACTGCTAGGCAAATCCCCGCCTTATCTTAGCTCATTGGTCACCATAGCAATACCCACCCGTAGTATGCGCTCCAGCAGGTATATCTCACTGGTCATCCCCAAAGCCAACACCTCCTTTGGCCGCCATTCCTTCCAGTTCTCTGCTGCCAATGACTGGAACGAATTGCAAAAATCTCTGAAGCTGGAGACTCTTATCTCCCTCACTAACTTTAAGCATCAGTTGTCAGAGCACCTTACCGATCACTGCACCTGTACACAGCCCATCTGTAATTAGCCCACCCAACTACCTCATCCCCATATTGTTATTTATTTTGCTCATTTGCACCCCAGTATCTCTATTTGCACATCATCTCTTGCACATCTATCATTCCAGTGTTAAAACTAATTTTGCACTATGGCCTATTTATTGCCTTACCTCCATAACTTGCTACATTTGAACACACTGTATATATATTTTCTGTTGTATTTTTGACTTTATGTTTTGTTTACCCCATATGTAACTCTGTGTTGTTGTTGTTTTTATCGCACTGCTTTGCTTTTTCTTGGCCAGGTCGCAGTTGTAAATGAGAACTTGTTCTCAACTGGCTTACCTGGTTAAATAAAAGTGCGAAAAAAGAAAGAAAAAAAAGATGTATTTATCTGTGCCATATACAGTGGGGAAAAAAAGTATTTAGTCAGCCACCAATTGCGCAAGTTCTCCCACTTAAAAAGATGAGAGAGGCCTGTAATTTTCATCATAGGTACACGTCAACTATGACAGACAAAATGAGGAGAAAAAAATCCAGAAAATCACATTGTAGGATTTTTAATGAATTTATTTGCAAATTATGGTGGAAAATAAATATTTGGTCAATAACAAAAGTTTCTCAATACTTTGTTATATACCCTTTGTTGGCAATGACACAGGTCAAACGTTTTCTGTAAGTCTTCACAAGGTTTTCACACACTGTTGCTGGTATTTTGGCCCATTCCTCCATGCAGATCTCCTCTAGAGCAGTGATGTTTTGGGGCTGTCGCTGGGCAACACGGACTTTCAACTCACTCCAAAGACTTTCTATGGGGTTGAGATCTGGAGACTGGCTAGGCCACTCCAGGACCTTGAAATGCTTCTTACGAAGCCACTCCTTCGTTGCCCGGGCGGTGTGTTTGGGATCATTGTCATGCTGAAAGACCCAGCCACGTTTCATCTTCAATGCCCTTGCTGATGGAAGGAGGTTTTCACTCAAAATCTCACGATACATGGCCCCATTCATTCTTTCCTTTACACGGATCAGTCGTCCTGGTCCCTTTGCAGAAAAACAGCCCCAAAGCATGATGTTTCCACCCCCATGCTTCACAGTAGGTATGGTGTTCTTTGGATGCAACTCAGCATTCTTTGTCCTCCAAACACGACGAGTTGAGTTTTTACCAAAAAGTTCTATTTTGGTTTCATCTGACCATATGACATTCTCCCAATCCTCTTCTGGATCATCCAAATGCACTCTAGCAAACTTCAGACGGGCCTGGAAATGTACTGGCTTAAGCAGGGGGACACGTCTGGCACTGCAGGATTTGAGTCCCTGGCGGCGTAGTGTGTTACTGATGGTAGGCTTTGTTACTTTGGTCCCAGCTCTCTGCAGGTCATTCACTAGGTCCCCCTGTGTGGTTCTGGGATTTTTGCTCACCGTTCTTGTGATCATTTTGACCCCACGGGGTGAGATCTTGCATGGAGCCCCAGATCGAGGGAGATTATCAGTGGTCTTGTATGTCTTCCATTTCCTAATAATTGCTCCCACAGTTGATTTCTTCAAACCAAGCTGCTTACCTATTGCATATTCAGTCTTCCCAGCCTGGTGCAGGTCTACAATTTTGTTTCTGGTGTCCTTTGACAGCTCTTTGGTCTTGGCCATAGTGGAGTTTGGAGTGTGACTGTTTGAGGTTGTGGACAGGTGTCTTTTATACTGATAACAAGTTCAAACAGGTGCCATTAATACAGGTAACGAGTGGAGGACAGAGGAGCCTCTTAAAGAAGAAGTTACAGGTCTCTGAGAGCCAGAAATCTTGCTTGTTTGTAGGTGACCAAATACTTATTTTCCACCATAATTTGCAAATAAATTCATAAAAAATCCTACAATGTGATTTTCTGGATTTTTTTTCCTCAATTTGTCTGTCATAGTTGACGTGTACCTATGATGAAAATTACAGGCCTCTCTCATCTTTTTAAGTCGGAGAACTTGCACAATTGGTGGCTGACTAAATACTTTTTTCCCCCACTGTACAGTGCCTTCAGAAAGTATTCACACCCCTTGACTTTTTCCAGATTTTGTTGTGTTACAGCCTGTATTTAAAATGGATCAAATTGAGTTTTTTTGTCACTGGCCTACACACAATACCACATAATGTCAAAATGAAATTATGTTTTTCGACATTTTTACAAATTTATAAAAAATGAAAAGCTGAAAAGTCTTGAGTCAATAAATATTCAACCCTAACCCTAAAAATTAAGAAAATGCAGACATTGAATATTCCTTTTAGCATGGTGAAGTTATTAATTACACTTGGATGGTGTATCAATATACCCAGTCACTACAAAGATACAGCCGTCCTTCCTAACTTAGTTGCTCGAGAGGAAGGAAACCACTCAGGGATTTCACCATGAGGCCAATGGTGACTTTAAAACAGTTACAGAGTTAAATGGCTGTGATAGGAGAAAACTGAGGATGGATCAACAACATTGTAGTTACTCCACAATACTAACCTAAACGACAGAGCGAAAAGAAGGAAGCTTGTATAAAATAAAAATATTCCAAAACATGCATCCTGTTTGCAACAAGGCACTAAAGTAAAACTGCTAAAAATGTGGCAAAGAAATTAACTTTATGAACTGAATACAAAGCGTTATTTTGGGGGCAAATCCGACACAACACATCACTGAGTACCATTCATATATTATTTTCAAGCATGGTGGTGGCTGCATCATGTTATGGGTATGCTTGTCATCGGTAAGGACTAGGGAGTTTTTTAGGATATAAAGAAATGGAATAGAGCTAAGTACAGGCAAAATCCTAGAGGAAAACCTGGTTCAGTCTGCTTTCCAACAGACACTGGGAGACAAATTCACCTTTCAGCAGGACAATAACCTAAAACATAAGGCCAAATATACACTGGAGTTGCTGACCACGACGACATTGAATGTTCCTGAGTGGCCTAGTTACATTTTTTACTTAAATCTGCTTGAAAATGTATGGCAAGACTTGAAAAACTTAAAGTTTGTCTATTTAAATTACTATACAAAATTCTTGCAACCAATAGAATGTTATGTATTCAGGAATTGGTTCAGGAATTGCTGAAAAATCACAACATTTACCTAAAGCTAACTCTGTATAATAGCACTGCTGGGTGACTTGAAAAGCCATAGTCATTCGATCAATAATTTAATAATACTCTTAGTAAAAATGTTAATCTCTAATTTACAATCTGTAGAAACTATGAGAATAGAAAGGTTCAGAACTTTTGTGAAACATCACAGCACAGTTAAAAAATATATGGAAAGTAGAAATCTAAACTGGATGGTTTTTAGAGATACTGTAGACGGGAGGGGTTGAGGGTAGCTGAAGGGTGACCCAAAAAAAATCAAAATAAGAAAAAGATAACTAATGCCAAATGTACTGTGTCCGTAAAATGTATAAAGTGTGTATAAGCTGGAAATAGAAGCCTAAGTAACGTTGTCCATTAGTTTAATCCAATTAGAATAGGGGTGGAAGAAGGAAAATATATTTTAAAAAGATAAAACAAATATATGGGGGATTGGAAATGATGCAGACAATTACATTGATAGAACCCACAATCTATCTGCAATATTAAAGCTGATCTACCCCCTAAAAAATGTAAACACTTGAGTGTGGATGGCTATGAAGGATGGTGGGTGGAGGAGGGGAGGGAGAGATAAAATGAGGGAAAAGCAATGGAGACAGACAGCAGAGAGGAAGAGAGAAGTTGGAAGGAGAGAGGGATATGCAGAGGAGAAAGGATTTTTTATTTATATTTTTTTAAACCGTTATTTAACCAGGTAAGCCAGTTGAGAACAAGTTCTCATTTACAACTGCAACCTAGCCAAGATGAAGCAAAGCAGTGCGATAAAAACAACAACAACACAGAGTTACATATGGGATAAACAAAAACGTACAGTCAATAACACAATAGAAAAATCTATATACAGTGTGTGCAAATGTAGTAAGTTATGGAGGTAAGGCAATAAATAGGCCATAGTGCAAAATAATTACAATTTAGTATTAACACTAGAGTGATAGATGTGCAGAAGATGATGTGCAAATAGAGATACTGGGGTGCAAATTAGCTAAATAAATAACAATGTAAATAACAATATGGGGATGAGGTAGTTGGGTGGGCTAATTACAGATGGGCTGTGTACAGGTGCAGTGATCGGTAAGCTGCTCTGACAACTGATGCTTAAAGTTAATGAGGGAGATAAGTGTCTCCAGCTTCAGAGATTTTTGTAGTTCGTTCCAGTCATTTGCAGCAGAGAACTGGAAGGAATGGCGGCCAAAGGAGGTGTTGGCTTTGGGGGTGACCAGTGAGATATACCTGCTGGAGCGCAGACTACGGGTGGGTGTTGCTATGGTGACCAATGAGCTAAGATAAGGCTGGGATTTGCCTAGCAGTGATTTATAGATGGAAGGAAGAAGAGAGAGGTTGGAAGGAGAGAGGGATATGCAGAGGAGAAAGGAAGAAGAGAGAAGAGATATAGAAATAGGGGAAGAAAGAAGATAACTGAAAAAAGAAAGTAATAGAGTTGAAAAAAGGAAGACAAGAAGGCTAGGAAGAAAACAGAATGGACCAGAGATTGTTTGTGAGCTTGTGCCCAGTGAGCCTGAGGCAGGCAGGCAGGTGGGTTGGTGGACAATGGACACACAACCACCACTCACCTGGAACTGGAAGGTGTCTCCTTGCGTCCTGCCGGCGGTACCAAAGTGTTTGTACCACACACTGCCCTCATTCACATCCTGCTGAGTGAAGGAGGAGGTGGGGGTAGAGATTCTGTCATCGGGCGAGGGCTGCCAACCTTCCACTGGGCCGTCGGCTGGCATTGGCACTAACACCACTTCCCCTAGAGGGAGGAGAGGGAAAAAGAGAGAAGAGAGAGGGGGGAGAGAGAGAGGGTAATGGAGAGTTAGAAGGTAAGGGAGAGAGAGAAGGTAAGGGAGAGAGAGAGAAGGTAAGGGAGAGAGAGAAGATAAGGGAGAGAGAGAAGGTAAGGGAGAGAGAGAAGGTGAGGGAGAGAGAGAAGGTAAGGGAGAGAGAGATGGTAAGGGAGAGAGAGATGGTAAGGGAGAGAGAGAAGGTGAGAGAGAGAGAGAAGATAAGGGAGAGAGAGAATGTGAGGGAGAGAGAGAAGGTAAGGGAGAGAGAGATGGTAAGGGAGAGAGAGATGGTAAGGGAGAGAGAGAAGGTAAGGGAGAGAGAGAAGGTAAGGGAGAGAGAAGGTAAGGGAGAGAGAGAAGGTAAGGGAGAGAGAGATGGTAAGGGGAGAGAGAAGGTAAGGGAGAGTGAGAATATAAGGGAGAGAGAGAAGGTAAGGGAGAGAGAGAAGGTGAGGGAGAGTGAGAATATAAGGGAGAGAGAGAAGGTAAGGGAGAGAGAGAAGGTGAGGGAGAGAGAGAAGGTAAGGGAGAGAGAGATGGTAAGGGAGAGAGAGAAGATAAGGGAGAGAGAGAAGGTGAGGGAGAGAGAGAAGGTAAGGGAGAGAGATAAGGTAAGGGAGAGAGAGAAGGTAAGGGAGAGAGAGAAGGTAAGGGAGAGATAGAAGGTGAGAGAGAGAGAGAAGATAAGGGAGAGAGAGAATGTGAGGGAGAGAGAGAAGGTAAGGGAGAGAGAGAAGGTAAGGGAGAGAGAGATGGTAAGGGAGAGAGAGAAGGTAAGGGAGAGAGAGAAGGTAAGGGAGAGAGAGAAGGTGAGAGAGAGAGAGAAGATAAGGGAGAGAGAGAATGTGAGGGAGAGAGAGAAGGTAAGGGAGAGATAGAAGGTAAGGGAGAGAGAGAAGGTAAGGGAGAGAGAGAAGGTAAGGGAGAGAGAGAAGGTAAGGGAGAGAGAGATGGTAAGGGAGAGAGAGATGGTAAGGGAGAGAGAGAAGGTGAGAGAGAGAGAGAAGATAAGGGAGAGAGAGAATGTGAGGGAGAGAGAGAAGATAAGGGAGAGAGAGAAGGTAAGGGAGAGAGAGAAGGTGAGGGAGAGAGAGAAGGTAAGGGAGAGAGAGATGGTAAGGGAGAGAGAGATGGTAAGGGAGAGAGAGAAGGTGAGAGAGAAGATAAGGGAGACAGAGAATGTGAGGGAGAGAGAGAAGGTAAGGGAGAGAGAGATGGTAAGGGAGAGAGAGATGGTAAGGGAGAGAGAGAAGGTAAGGGAGAGAGAGAAGGTAAGGGAGAGAGAAGGTAAGGGAGAGAGAGAAGGTAAGGGAGAGAGAGATGGTAAGGGAGAGAGAGAAGGTGAGGGAGAGAGAGAAGGTAAGGGAGAGAGATAATGTAAGGGAGAGAGAGAAGGTAAGGGAGAGAGAGAAGGTAAGGGAGAGAGAGAAGGTGAGAGAGAGAGAAGATAAGGGAGAGAGAGAATGTGAGGGAGAGAGAGAAGGTAAGGGAGAGAGAGAAGGTAAGGGAGAGAGAGATGGTAAGGGAGAGAGAGAAGGTAAGGGAGAGAGAGAAGGTAAGGGAGAGAGAGAAGGTGAGAGAGAGAGAGAAGATAAGGGAGAGAGAGAATGTGAGGGAGAGAGAGAAGGTAAGGGAGAGAGAGAAGGTAAGGGAGAGAGAGAAGTTAAGGGGAGAGAGAAGGTAAGGGAGAGAGAGAAGGTGAGGGAGAGAGAGAAGGTGAGGGAGAGAGAGAAGGTAAGGGAGAGAGAGAAGGTAAGGGAGAGAGAGAAGGTAAGGGAGAGAGAGAAGATAAGGGAGAGAGAGAAGGTAAGGGAGAGAGAGAAGATAAGGGAGAGAGAGATGGTAAGGGGAGAGAGAGAAGTTAAGGGAGAGAGAGAAGGTAAGGGAGAGAGAGAAGGTAAGGGAGAGAGAGAAGATAAGGGAGAGAGAGAAGATAAGGGAGAGAGAGAAGATAAGGGAGAGAGAGATGGTAAGGGAGAGAGAGAAGATAAGGGAGAGAGAGAAGATAAGGGAGAGAGAGAAGATAAGGGAGAGAGAGAAGGTAAGGGAGAGAGAGAAGGTAAGGGAGAGAGAGAAGATAAGGGAGAGAGAGAAGATAAGGGAGAGAGAGATGGTAAGGGAGAGAGAGAAGGTAAGGGAGAGAGAGAAGATAAGGGAGAGAGAGAAGGTAAGGGAGAGAGAGAAGGTAAGGGAGAGAGAGACGGTAAGGGAGAGAGAGAAGATAAGGGAGAGAGAGAAGATAAGGGAGAGAGAGATGGTAAGGGGAGAGAGAAGGTAAGGGAGAGAGAGATGGTAAGGGGAGAGAGATAAGGTAAGGGAGAGAGAGAAGATAAGGGAGAGAGAGAAGATAAGGGAGAGAGAGAAGATAAGGGAGAGAGAGATGGTAAGGGAGAGAGAGAAGATAAGGGAGAGAGAGAAGATAAGGGAGAGAGAGAAGATAAGGGAGAGAGAGAAGGTAAGGGAGAGAGAGAAGGTAAGGGAGAGAGAGAAGATAAGGGAGAGAGAGAAGATAAGGGAGAGAGAGATGGTAAGGGAGAGAGAGAAGGTAAGGGAGAGAGAGAAGATAAGGGAGAGAGAGAAGGTAAGGGAGAGAGAGAAGGTAAGGGAGAGAGAGACGGTAAGGGAGAGAGAGAAGATAAGGGAGAGAGAGAAGATAAGGGAGAGAGAGATGGTAAGGGGAGAGAGAAGGTAAGGGAGAGAGAGATGGTAAGGGGAGAGAGATAAGGTAAGGGAGAGAGAAGGTAAGGGAGAGGGTAATTAGATCATTAGGGGTTTGAGAGAGGTGTGGGAGGTAAGCGACAGTCAAAAAGACAAATTAGCATCATTACCAAATGAACACAGTGTGAGTAAGCAGAAACAGGAGCATGTTTGGGGGGGGGGGGGGGTAAGGCTGTGTATCGTACCGTATTTGGGGCTTCCCTTGGAGCGCACTATGGTGTAGATGATCTGGTCATCGCTGGCACCCTGATACTCTGTCCTCAGATACCTCTTCCCCAGCTGTACCATGCCTCCCTCTCTCACCCACGTGGTGGGCACCGACAGAACATGAGGCGCATGGGTAAGCTGTAAACACACAAGATATGTAACAATTATTATTTCTTTTCAATGGCAGATATTGTTTGAAAGTACTGCAATTCAATTCAGTTATTCAGCCTGATGCCCAACCCATGGGGACTTCTGATGAATCATTTGTATAAGAGCAGGAAGTTGTCTCATCCTGCCAACCAACATGCACCGTCCTCACCAATTCAGGTGTGACAATATTAGGAAGGTGTTGCTAATGTTTTGTACACTCACTACCTTTGACCAGGGTCCATAGTCGAGGATAGGGCCATTTGGGACGAACCCAGAGGCTTAGCCCTCTTGAGGGGGAATGTCATCCATCACCGTCTCATTAAAGACTAATTACTCTCCAGCTCTCTCCATGATCCGTCTCTCAGGAGATCCTTTGTAACCCGGCTAGCACAAGGCTTGGCAAGGCTTGGCACCGGGGGAACAGTTGGAGAGAGAAAGCGCCATGGTAATGGCAGTATTACGGGTGACTAAAACATGAGAGAGATCGACTAAGTGTACTCTGAGTCTGTTGCTGCTGCATGGGGTACACAGATCTAAAAATACATTACAGGTGAAAGGAATATGGAGGATGCTACGCTTACAGCTGTCTAGTTCACATCGCATCAGCAGATGAAGGAGAGGAAGAGGAGAGGAAGATAAGATAAGCGGAGAAGGACAATGCTGCTTCGCATCAGCCTTACAATGACAGCTCAATGGGCTGTCTGAAAGGTGTGTGTGTGTGTGTGTGTGTGTGTAATATTAAGCACATTGCTTCGCTTTACAACAGGCGTATAGGTTACCTGGCTGGCATGAAAATGAACCACGGGAAAAGCGTCTTCCGTTCGCTATTTTTAAGTGCATAGATGACATGTATTTATTTTCCCCATGCCCCTGTTTCGAGACAGGTCATGATACATGATAATGGTCCATTCTAAATCAAAACTAATATCACACATATATTATTTAGTATATGTAAAGACAACATTAAATCAAGAATAGTCAGACGGTTGACAATATTAGCCTATCACTTGTGAATGATGTATTATCACTTGTGAATGATGCCCAGCGTGTGCAGTAAGGCAAGAAACAGAGCATGCCTTTTTCGCACACCTCATGTAGCCTAGCCCATAGGCATATATGTTTTGATAAGGTTTGTATCACAACTAAAGTGGCCAAATAACTTCGTAAAAATGAAGCACATTAATTAGCTTTACAACCGGTGTAGAGCCTAACTGGCATACACTACCGTTCAAAAGTTTAGGGTCACTCAGAAATATCCTTGTTTTGGAAAGAAAAGCAATTTTGTTGTCCATTAAAGTATAATCAAATTGATCAGAAATACAGTGTAGACATTGTTAATGTTGTAAATGGCTGTTGAAGCTGGAAACGGCTGATTTTTTAATGGAATATCTACATAGGCGTACAGAGGCCCATTATCAGCAACCATCAGTCCTGTGTTCCAATGGCACGTTGTGTTTGCTAATCCAAGTTTATCATTTTAAAAGGCTAATTGATCATTAGAAAACCCTTTTGTGATTATGTTAGCACAGCTGAAAACTGTTGTGCTGATTAAAGAAGCAATACAACTGGCCTTCTTGAGACTAGTTGAGTATCTGGAGCATCAGCAATTGTTGGTTCGATTACAGGCTCAAAATGGCCAGAAACAAAGAACTTTCTTCTGAAACTCGACAGTCTATTCTTGGTCTGAAAAATTAAGGCTATTCCATGCAAGAAATTGCCAAGAAACTGAAGATCTCGTACAACGCTGTGTACTACTCCCTTCACAGAACAGTGCAAACTGGCTCTAACCAGAATAGAAAGAGGAGTGGGAGGCCCCGGTGCACAACTGAGCAAGAGGACAAATACATTAGAGTGTCTAGTTTGAGAAACAGATGCCTCACAGGTCCTCAACTGGCAGCTTCATTAAATAGTACCCGCAAAACACCAGTCTCAACGTCAACAGTGAAGAGGTGACTCCGGGATGCTGACCAGAGTTGCAAAGAAAAAGCCATATCTCAGGCTGCCCATCTTTATCTTTTATTTTTATTGGCCAGTCTGAGATATTGCTTTTTCTTTGCACTCTGCCTAGAAGGTCAGCATCCCGGAGTCGCCTCTTCACTGTTGACGTCCTCTTGCTCAGCTGTGCACCGGGGCCTCCCACTCCTCTTTCTATTCTGGTTAGAGCCAGTTTGTGCTGTTCTGTGAAGGGAGTAGTACACAGCGTTGTACGAGATCTTCAGTTTCTTGGCAATTTCTCGCATGGAATAGCCTTCATTTCTCTTCATTCTTCTTCATTTCTTATGACCCCAAACTTTTGAATGATAGTGAATATAGGAGGCGTGTGAGTTTCATGTTTGGGGAAGATAATTTTCACCATTAAAATGCACCTTTATAATAAAGCATTACATGCATAATAGCATTTGTGGTCACTTTTGAGAACAGTGTTTTCCCGCTAATTGATTGCATTTTGGAACATTCACACTTATAGCCTACTGCCATGTGCGCATTGCTGGGCTTATAATGAGACAAAATAGCCTAATAGCTAATAATATTTTAACCTAAACGTTCTGATCTGTTGCGTCAGCCTCATTGCTTTTAAAAGGTTTTTTGATGCGAGTGGTTGTATTAATTTGGGATCTATCGCATCCCACAATTGTCCCAGAGTATGTTTGGAATATTTGGAGATGGTTTGGGGATGCTTGCTGCCTCAGGACCTGGACAACTTGCCTTAAAAGAACGAAACCATGAATTCTGCTCTGTTTCAGAGAATTCTACAGGAGAATGTCAGACCATCCGTCTGTGAGCTGAAGCTGAAGCGCAGCTGGGTCATGCAGCAAGACAATGATCCAAAACACACAATCAAGTCTACATGAAAATGGCTAAAAAACAACACATTTGAAGTTTTGGAATGGCCTAGTCAAAGTCCAGTTTGAGATGTTGTGGCAGGACTTGAAATGAGCAGTTCATGCTTGAAAACCCACAAATGTCGCTGAGTTCTGCATGGAAGAGTGGGTCAAAATTCCTCCACAGCAACGTGAGTGACTGATCAACAACTACAGGAAGGGTTTGGTTGGAGTCATTGCAGCTAAAGGTGGCACAACCAGTTATTGAGTGTAAGGGGGCAATTACGTTTTCACACAGGGGCATTGGGTGTTGCATAACTTTGTTTACGAAATAAATAAAATAAGTATGTAATTGTTGTGTTATTTGTTCACTCAGGTTCCCTTTATCTAATATTAGGTTTTGGTTGAAGATCTGATAACATTCAGTATCAAAAGTAGAGAAAATCAGAAATGGAACAAATACTTTCTCATGGTACTGTAGTATTTGACCTGACAGTCGGGCAAAAAACATACAATCCCTCTCTCCCTCCTTCCTTCCTACCTTCTGAGTAATGGTGACCTGCAGTAGAATGTTCTGGTAGCTGTGTCCATCGTTGACCTGTAACAGCATCCTGTCCCGTCGCCCCGTCGACCCGTCATGGACATACTGCACCTGTTCCCGTGACAACTCCTCCATCTTGAACTGGCTCAGCGCCCGGTCGCCGTGGAGACGGGTCAGGCGGCCATGTTGGGGCGGGTCCAGAACCATGACCAGGACGTCCTTTGAGGAAGAGACACACACAGGGGGATGTTTAGATACACACACACTTTCAGACACAGACACAGACACACTCACACTCACACTCACACACACACACACACACACACACACACACACACACAGACATGCACACAAACAGACAGACATGCACACACACACACGCACGCACGCACGCACGCATGCACACACACACACACACACACACACACACACACACACACACACACACACACATACACACACACACACACACACACTCACACTCACACACACACACAAACAGACAGACATGCATACACACACACACACACACACACATACATACGGACACACAAATGCAAGCACACACACAAACCTGAGGGTTGTCTGGGTCGTCGATCTGAAGCACGGCCTTGGAGATGACCGCCGTCTCCCCTCCGTCCACCAGCAAAGGATTGTGGGTAAGAATCTGCGGGGGCTGTGTGACAGAAGATGGAAGCAGAGTTACAATTCACTGATTCAGACTTGTTACTCATTGTGTTTTTTTTAGATAACAAATAAATGACACAGGAGTAAACACATTTCTGGACTTGATAGTT
Organism: Coregonus lavaretus; assembly: GCF_964263955.1. NCBI lineage: Eukaryota > Metazoa > Chordata > Actinopteri > Salmoniformes > Salmonidae > Coregonus > Coregonus lavaretus. The sequence continues at coordinate 5,660 of NW_028162471.1, read as the reverse complement.
AAAACAGAAGAGGGGCTGAACTAAAAAATAAACAATTTAAACAGAATTAGTTAGAGAAGAGGTCAACACTGTCTCTGTCTGATAAGGAATTGGAATGGCAGAACACCACTAGCGACAGAATTGGCCAGGACTCTAAAACAAGGGCCAACATTTCAACACAGATGGTGAAACCTGAGGGATGGCTGAACTATCTCAGAGAGGCCCCTACTGTTATGAGAATACATTCTGCTGATCACTATCTGCCTGACATTCAAAGAAGGGTGTACTTGGAATTGCTGCGATATGTGGTCGTTTTCTAATAGTAAACTTAGTTGATTGCACTGACTGTAAGTCACACTGGATAAGTGTCTGCTAAATTACTCAAATGTAAAAGTAAATATTTCCACAGTGGTGAAACATGGTCTATTATCTGTCAGCTGTCAGCCTGGGATGTTGATATAACATAACATGAGGTTAAGCCATGATCCCCTACTTAGGCATAGGCTACCTGGGCAACAGCTCAAAGCGGACTATTTACTTTTACATTTGAGTAATTTTACAGTGTGTTTAAGTAGTGATCTCTCTCTCCTATACTCATTTAGTGAGTGAGTGTCAGAGCGGAAGACCACCTACTAGGAGGTGGAGTTACATGACCCTTTTCTCACAGTGCTCTATCGATGTGTCAGCTACAGTCAGGTACATATACAATAAGGCACCAACTACAACAGCAGTCACTCATTTAAATTGGCCTCTGCCAAACTGCCAAACATTTGTTAGGTGTGAATTAATCCCGTTTCCAGACACAGCTGGTGGACCAACGCGACAAACTTGGCCTTCGTTAGCCAATACAGAAAAACCAGGAGAAACTCACGACGCATAGGCATTGGCTTAATCGGCTTCATCTACCGACCAATCATATCCCGCAGCACATTCCCCGTAACCCTCCATCGTACGCAGCACACAACAAGAGCAGATCCATGCCTCACAGTCCTGTGATTCTCTACATGTAAAGGCCCAGTGCAGTCAAAAACGTGATTTTCCTGTTTTATATATATTTCCACACTATGAGGTTGGAATAATACTGTGAAATTGTGAAAATGATGATAATGCTATTTTAGTGTAAGAGCTGTTTGAAAAGACCTCTTGAAATTTCAGCCTGTTTTGGTGGGATGAAGTTTAGGATTGCATAATCTCAGTTAACCCGGGAATGATTAAGTTCGATTAAGTTCTGGGTCCATACGTGTTAAGAGAAGAGATAGAATGAGGATCGGAACCATAACAAAGAGCTCCACCTCTTTGCAAGTTAGGGGCAAGTCTATGGGCCAAATGTCCCCTCCTCTTCTGAAATTCATAAGATGTCAAAACCTGCAAAATTGTGATTGGTCCAAAGCACCGGAAATAATGCTGCTGGCTATCTCAAACACATCTCTTTGTATCGTGAAAGATCTACGGTACCATTATGTTTACGTAGTCTGTCCACAACAGATTATGGCCTGCCTGGTGACATCACCAGGCCGTATAAGTTAATAGACCAATAACAAAGAGAGTTTCAAACCTCTCTGCCAATAATAGTTTGTTTTCCGGTTACAGATCCCTCCCATTAGGCTCGTCCAATTAGGCCCCTCACCCAGACCACTCCCAGACAGCCCTAGCAAAACTACTGCTTGGGAAATTGTTCTTTGCTAAAAGGCGTATTGTTCTTTGCTAAGGTACTGAATTGTTATCTGGAATTTATTTGATATTGAGATAAAAACAGCTGCTTTGGACCTTTAACTGAAGACAAATACTTTACTCAGTAAGGTCACTCCCATATACTTCTGTGGTCACTCCCATATACTTCTGTGGTCACTCCCATATACTTCTGTGGTCACTCCCATATACTTCTGTGGTCACTCCCATATACTTCTGTGGTCACTCCCATATACTTCTGTGGTCACTCCCATATACTTCTGTGGTCACTCCCATATACTTCTGTGGTCACTCCCATATACTTCTGTGGTCACTCCCATATACTTCTGTGGTCACTCCCATATACTTCTGTGGTCACTCCCATATACTTCTGTGGTCACTCCCATGTACTTCTGTGGTCACTCCCATATACTTCCGTGGTCACTCCCATATACTTCTGTGGTCACTCCCATATACTTCTGTGGTCACTCCCACTAAGGCCAAATTTCAATCGTTAATGTACCAGCCTTTTATGTGCTGTGTGCAATAACCTGATATATACTGTGTACAATAACCTGATATATACTGTGTGCAATAGCCTGATATATACTGTGTACAATAGCCTGATATATACTGTGTACAATAGCCTGATATATACTGTGTGCAATAGCCTGATATATACTGTGTACAATAGCCTGATATATACTGTGTACAATAGCCTGATATATACTGTGTACAATAGCCTGGTATATACTGTGTACAATAGCCTGATATATACTGTGTACAATAACCTGATATATACTGTGTGCAATAGCCTGATATATACTGTGTACAATAGCCTGATATATACTGTGTACAATAGCCTGATATATACTGTGTACAATAGCCTGGTATATACTGTGTACAATAGCCTGGTATATACTGTGTACAATAGCCTGGTATATCCTGTGTACAATAGCCTGGGGACGAGGTAAGGAGTGAATTCAGCACAGAGGGAGTAGAGATGGTTGATTTATCGGTCTCCCCTTCAGAGGTGTACTGTTCAGCTCTGTGCCCTGCTAAATCATGTATACTGTTACCCCTTCAGAACAGTCATGTAGTGTCCACCTCTGTACCATGCTAAATCATGTATACTGTTACCCCTTCAGAACAGTCATGTAGTGTCCACCTCTGTACCATGCTAAATTTTACATTTTAGTCATTTAGCAGACGCTCTTATCCAGAGCGACTTACAGTTAGTGAGTGCATACATTATTAATTTTTTCATACTGGCCCCCCGTGGGAATCGAACCCACAACGCTGGCGTTGCAAACGCCATGCTCTACCAACTGAGCTACATCCCTGCCGGCCATTCCCTCCCCTACCCTGGACGACGCCGGGCCAATTGCGCGCCGCCCCATGGGTCTCCCAGTCGCGGCCGGCTACGACAGAGCCTGGATTCGAACCAGGATCTCCAGCTCTAGCTATCTAGCCCCAGAGAAGCGCGGTCAAGTCAGCGGTCGGTCGGTCCATCGGTCCATCAGCCATAAAGCAGGGCTGTTCAGTTCCAGCTGCTATACCTAAGCATGACAGACCTGGACTTCTCTGGGGCTAAGTCCCAAAGGTCACACTAATCCCTTTGCAGTGCACTACTTTTGACCCTATGGGACTATATAGGGAAATAGGGTGACATTTGTGACGCAGCCCCAGAGAAGAGAGGGAAGTCTGTAATGTCTCGCCCCACACACGCACACAAACACACACACACACACACGCACGCACGCACACACACACACGCACACAAACACACACACACACGCACGCACGCACACATACACACAAACACACACACGCACACAAACACACACACGCACGCACACACACACACACACGCACACGCACACGCACACAAACACACACACCTTGTTGTGGCTGGAGAGTTGTCCCTAGCTACAGAGCTCGGAGGGAAACAGCCCCATTGGACACGGCTGGTAGCAAACACACTATGGGTGCCTGCTACTGCATGCCACAACATGCTAGCATGCTAAGCGCTAAGCTAGAACCCCACAATCATTTAGAAATCCCCTCTGAAACACGCAAGGAGGGCTAGGCTAACGTTCCTCTGTGTTTATGAAAGAGGCAAGGCAGGGTTGCTCTGTGTTTATGAACGAGGCAAGGCAGGGTTGCTCTGTGTTTATGAACGAGGCAAGGCAGGGTTCATATTTGGGCGAACAATATACTTACTGTAACATTACAACTTCTATCACATCAAACTCTGCACTTACTGTAATACTGCAACTTCTATCACAGCAAACAACACACTTACTGTAATACTGCAACTTCTATCACAGCAAACAATGCACTTACTGTAATACTGCAACTTCTATCACAGTAAACAACACACTTACTGTAATACTGCAACTTCTATCACAGCAAACAATGCACTTACTGTAATACTGCAACTTCTATCACAGCAAACAATGCACTTACTGTAATACTGCAACTTCTATCACAGCAAACAATGCACTTACTGTAAAATTGCAACTTCTATCACATCAAACTCTGCACTTACTGTAATACTGCAACTTCTATCACAGCAAACAACACACTTACTGTAATACTGCAACTTCTATCACAGCAAACAACACACTTACTGTAATACTGCAACTTCTATCACAGCAAAGAATGCACTTACTGTAATACTGCAACTTCTATCACAGTAAACAACATACTTACTGTAAAACTGCAACTTCTATCACAGCAAACAATGCACTTACTGTAATACTGCAACTTCTATCACAGCAAACAAGGCACTTACTGTAATACTGCAACTTCTATCACAGCAAACAATGCACTTACTGTAACATTGCAACTTCTATCACAGCAAACAACGCACTTACTGTAATACTGCAACTTCTATCACAGCAAACAACATACTTACTGTAAAACTGCAACTTCTATCACAGCAAACAATGCACTTACTGTAATACTGCAACTTCTATCACAGCAAACAACGCACTTACTGTAATACTGCAACTTCTATCACTGTAAACAATGCACCTACTGTAACATTGCAACTTCTATCACATCAAACACTGCATTTTACTGTAATACTGCAACTTCTATCACAGCAAAAAACGCACTTACTGTAAAACTGCAACTTCTATCACAGCAAACAACGCACTTACTGTAACATTGCAACTTCTATCACAGCAAACAATACACTTACTGTAATACTGCAACTTCTATCACAGTAAACAATACACTTACTGTAATACTGCAACTTCTATCACAGTAAACAATACACTTACTGTAATACTGCAACTTCTATCACAGTAAACAATACACTTACTGTAATACTGCAACTTCTATCACAGTAAACAATACACTTACTGTAATACTGCAACTTCTATCACAGTAAACAATTCACCTACTGTAATACTGCAACTTCTATCACAGCAAACAAAGCACTAATTGTAGGTGTAAATACAGTCGTTGTGTGTTGTATATTGTACCTGCATGGACACTGCCTGGACCAGAATGGTCTCCGGTTGGGAAAAGAGTTGGGGGTCAGCCACACGCAGGGTGAACTGTCCACTCCTAGAACAATACAACAACACAATACATACACTCATTAGAAAGAGCGAGAGAGAGAGAGAGAGAGAGAGAGAGAGAGAGAGAGAGAGAGAGAGAGAGAGGGAGAGAGAGAGTGAGAGAGAGAGAGAGAGAGAAGAGAGAGAGAGAGAGAGAGAGAGAGAGAGAGAGAGAGAGAGAGAGAGAGAGAGAGAGAGAGAGAGAGAGATAAATGTAGAGGGAGACAGACAGAGAGAGAAAGAGAGAGCGAGAGCGAGAGAGAGAGAGAGAGAGAGAGAGAGAGAGAGAGAGAGAGAGAGAAAGCGAGAGAGAGAGAGAAAGCGAGAGGGGGAGAGAGAGAGAGAGTGAGATAGAGTGAGAGAGAAAGAGAGAGCGAGAGGGCGAGAGAGAGAGTGAGAGAGAGAGAGAGAGAGAGAGAGAGAGAGAGAGAGAGAGAGAGA
>NW_028162472.1:0-15000 GCF_964263955.1 Coregonus lavaretus | reverse complement strand
CATCATATACATTAATATTTAATATATTTACACAAATGTACATGGAGCTCAGTATGTTCAGTCTTTTATACAAAATATGCCCAAATCGGCTCTAACATCCACTCTCATCCCTTTAATGTTTCCTCCTCATCCACTCTCATCCCTTTAGTGTTTCCTCCTCATCCCTTTAGTGTTTCCTCCTCATCCCTTTAATGTTTCCTCCTCATCCACTCTCATCCCTTTAGTGTTTCCTCCTCATCCCTTTAATGTTTCCTCCCCATCCACTCTCATCCCTTTAATGTTTCCTCCTCATCCCTTTAATGTTTCCTCCTCATCCCTTTAATGTTTCTTCCTCATCCACTCTCATCCCCCTAATGTTTCCTCCTCATCCACTCTCATCCTTTTAATGTTTCCTCCTCATCCACTCTCATCCCTTTATTGCTTCCTCCTCATCCCTTTGTTTCCTCCTCATCCACTCTCATCCCTTTAATGTTTCCTCCTCATCCCTTTAATGTTTCCTCCTCATCCACTCTCATCCCTTTAGTGTTTCCTCCTCATCCCTTTAGTGTTTCCTCCTCATCCACTCTCATTCCTTTAATGTTTCCTCCTCATCCCTTTACTGTTTCCTCCTCATCCACTCTCATCCCTTTAGTGTTTACTCCTCATCCCTTTAATGTTTCTTCCTCATCCACTCTCATCCCTTTAGTGTTTCCTCCTCATCCACTCTCATCCCTTTAGTGTTTCCTCCTCATCCACTCTCATCCCTTTAATGTTTCCTCCTCATCCCTTTAATGTTTCCTCCTCATCCACTCTCATCCTTTTAATGTTTCCTCCTCATCCACTCTCATCCCTCCTCATCCCTTTAATGTTTCCTCCTCATCCACTCTCATCCCTTTAATGTTTCCTCCTCATCCACTCTCATCCCTTTAGTGTTTCCTCCTCATCCACTCATCCCTTTAATGTTTCCTCCTCATCCCTTTAATGTTTCCTCCTCATCCACTCTCATCCCTTTAGTGTTTCCTCCTTATCCCTTTAATGTTTCCTCCTCATCCACTCTTATCCCTTTAATGTTTCCTCCTCATCCACTCTCATCCATTTAGTGTTTCCTCCTCATCCCTTTAATGTTTCTTCATCATCCACTCTCATCCCTTTAATGTTTCCTCCTCATCCCTTTAGTGTTTCGTCCTCATCCACTCTCATCCCTTTAGTGTTTCCTCATCATCCACTATCATCCCTTTAATGTTTCCTCCTCATCCCTTTAATGTTTCCTCCTCATCCACTCTCATCCCTTTAGTGTTTCCTCCTCATCCCTTTAGTGTTTCGTCCTCATCCACTCTCATTCCTTTAATGTTTCCTCCTCATCCCTTTAATGTTTCCTCCTCATCCACTCTCATCCCCTTAATGTTTCCTCCTCATCCACTCTCATTCCTTTAATGTTTCCTCCTCATCCACTCTCATCCCTTTAATGTTTCCTCCTCATCCACTCTCATCCCTTTAATGTTTCCTCCTCATCCACTCTCATCCCTTTAATGTTTAATCCTCATCCACTCTCATCCCTTTAATGTTTCCTCCTCATCCCTATAGTGTTTCCTCCTCATCCCTATAGTGTTTCCTCCTCATCCACTCTTATCCCTTTAATGTTTCCTCCTCATCCACTCTCATCCATTTAGTGTTTCCTCCTCATCCCTTTAATGTTTCCTCCTCATCCCTTTAATGTTTCTTCATCATCCACTCTCATCCCTTTAATGTTTCCTCCTCATCCCTTTAGTGTTTCGTCCTCATCCACTCTCACCCCTTTAGTGTTTCCTCATCATCCACTATCATCCCTTTAATGTTTCCTCCTCATCCCTTTAGTGTTTCGTCCTCATCCACTCTCATTCCTTTAATGTTTCCTCCTCATCCCTTTAATGTTTCCTCCTCATCCACTCTCATCCCTTTAGTGTTTCCTCATCATCCACTATCATCCCTTTAATGTTTCCTCCTCATCCCTTTAATGTTTCCTCCTCATCCACTCTCATCCCCTTAATGTTTCCTCCTCATCCACTCTCATTCCTTTAATGTTTCCTCCTCATCCACTCTCATCCCTTTAATGTTTCCTCCTCATCCACTCTCATCCCTTTAATGTTTCCTCCTCATCCACTCTCATCCCTTTAGTGTTTCCTCCTCATCCCTTTAGTGTTTCCTCCTCATCCCTTTAATGTTTCTTCCTCATCCACTCTCATCCCTTTAATGTTTCCTCCTCATCCACTCTCATCCCTTTAATGTTTCCTCCTCATCCACTCTCATCCCTTTAGTGTTTCCTCCTCATCCCTTTAATGTTTCCTCCCCATCCACTCTCATCCCTTTAGTGTTTCCTCCTCATCCACTCTCATCCCCTTAATGTTTCCTCCTCATCCACTCTCATCCTTTTAATGTTTCCTCCTCATCCACTCTCATCCCTTTATTGCTTCCTCCTCATCCCTTTGTTTCCTCCTCATCCACTCTCATCCCTTTAGTGTTTCCTCCTCATCCACTCTCATCCCTTTAATGTTTCCTCCTCATCCCTTTAATGTTTCCTCCTCATCCACTCTCATCCCTTTAGTGTTTCCTCCTCATCCCTTTAGTGTTTCCTCCTCATCCACTCTCATTCCTTTAATGTTTCCTCCTCATCCCTTTAATGTTTCCTCCTCATCCACTCTCATCCCTTTAGTGTTTACTCCTCATCCCTTTAATGTTTCTTCCTCATCCACTCTCATCACTTTAGTGTTTCCTCCTCATCCACTCTCATCCCTTTAATGTTTCCTCCTCATCCCTTTAATGTATCCTCCTCATCCACTCTCATCCTTTTAATGTTTCCTCCTCATCCACTCTCATCCCTCCTCATCCCTTTAATGTTTCCTCCTCATCCACTCTCATCCCTTTAATGTTTCCTCCTTATCCCTTTAATGTTTCCTCCTCATCCACTCTCATCCCTTTAGTGTTTCCTCCTCATCCACTCATCCCTTTAATGTTTCCTCCTCATCCCTTTAATGTTTCCTCCTCATCCACTCTCATCCCTTTAGTGTTTCCTCCTTATCCCTTTAATGTTTCCTCCTCATCCACTCTCATCCCTTTAGTGTTTCCTCCTCATCCACTCATTCCTTTAATGTTTCCTCCTCATCCCTTTAATGTTTCCTCCTCATACACTCTCATCCCTTTAGTGTTTCCTCCTCATCCATTTAGTGTTTCCTCCTCATCCACTCTCATCCCTTTAATGTGTCCTCCTCATCCACTCTCATCCCTTTAGTGTTTCCTCCTCATCCCTTTAATGTTTCCTCCTCATCCACTCTCATCCCTTTAGTGTTTCCTCCTCATCCACTCTCATCCCTTTAATGTTTCCTCCTCATCCCTTTAATGTTTCCTCCTCATCCACTCTCATCCTTTTAATGTTTCCTCCTCATCCACTCTCATCCCTCCTCATCCCTTTAATGTTTCCTCCTCATCCACTCTCATCCCTTTAATGTTTCCTCCTCATCCCTTTAATGTTTCCTCCTCGTCCACTCTCATCCCTTTCGTGTTTCCTCCTCATCCACTCATCCCTTTAATGTTTCCTCCTCATCCCTTTAATGTTTCCTCCTCATCCACTTTAATCCCTTTAGTGTTTCCTCCTCATCCCTTTAGTGTTTCCTCCTCATCCACTCTCATCCCTTTAATGTTTCCTCCTCATCCACTCTCATCCCTTTAGTGTTTCCTCCTCATCCACTCATCCCTTTAATGTTTCCTCCTCATCCCTTTAATGTTTCCTCCTCATCCACTCTCATCCCTTTAGTGTTTCCTCCTCATCCATTTAGTGTTTCCTCCTCATCCACTCTCATCCCTTTAATGTTTCCTCCTCATCCCTTTAATGTTTCCTCCTCATCCACTCTCATCCCTTTAGTGTTTCCTCCTCATCCACTCATCCCTTTAATGTTTCCTCCTCATCCCTTTAATGTTTCCTCCTCATCCATTTAGTGTTTCCTCCTCATCCACTCTCATCCCTTTAATGTTTCCTCCTCATCCACTCTCATCCCGTAATGTTTCTTCCTCATCCACTGTCATCCCTTTAGTGTTTCCTCCTCATCCACTCTCATCCCCTTAATGTTTCCTCCTCATCCACTCTCATCCCTTTAATGTTTCCTCCTCATCCCTTTAATGTTTCCTCCTCATCCACTCTCATCCCTTTAGTGTTTCCTCCTCATCCACTCATCCCTTTAATGTTTCCTCCTCATCCCTTTAATGTTTCCTCCTCATCCCTTTAATGTTTCCTCCTCATCCACTCTCATCCCTTTAGTGTTTCCTCCTCATCCACTCTCATCCCCTTAATGTTTCCTCCTCATCCACTCTCATCCCTTTATTGCTTCCTCCTCATCCCTTTATTTTCCTCCTCATCCACTCTCATCCCTTTAGTGTTTCCTCCTCATCCACTCTCATCCCTTTAATATTTCCTCCTCATCCCTTTAATGTTTCCTCCTCATCCACTCTCATCCCTTTAGTGTTTCCTCCTCATCCACTCATCCCTTTAATGTTTCCTCCTCATCCCTTTAATGTTTCCTCCTCATCCACTCTCATCCCTTTAATGTTTCCTCCTCATCCACTCTCATCCGTTTAATTCCTCCTCATCCCTTTGTTTCCTCCTCATCCACTCTCATCCCTTTAATGTTTCCTCCTCATCCCTTTAATGTTTCTTCCTCATCCACTCTCATCACTTTAGTGTTTCCTCCTCATCCACTCTCATTCCTTTAACGTTTCCTCCTCATCCACTCTCATACCTTTAGTGTTTCCTCTTCATCCACTCTCATCCCTTTAATGTGTCCTCCTCATCCACTCTCATCCCTTTAGTGTTTCCTCCTCATCCCTTTAATGTTTCCTCCTCATCCACTCTCATCCCTTTAATGTTTCCTCCTCATCCACTCTCATCCCTTTAGTGTTTCCTCCTCATCCCTTTAGTGTTTCCTCCTCATCCACTCTCATCCCTTTAGTGTTTCCTCCTCATCCCTTTAGTGTTTCCTCCTCATCCACTCTCATCCCTTTAATGTTTCCTCCTCATCCCTTTAATGTTTCCTCCTCATCCACTCTCATCCCTTTAGTGTTTCCTCCTCATCCACTCATCCCTTTAATGTTTCCTCCTCATCCCTTTAATGTTTCCTCCTCATCCACTCTCATCCCTTTAGTGTTTCCTCCTCATCCATTTAGTGTTTCCTCCTCATCCACTCTCATCCCCTTAATGTTTTTTCCTCATCCACTCTCATCCCTTTAGTGTTTCCTCCTCATCCACTCATCCCTTTAATGTTTCCTCCTCATCCCTTTAATGTTTCCTCCTCATCCACTCTCATCCCTTTAATGTTTCCTCCTCATCCACTCTCATCCGTTTAATTCCTCCTCATCCCTTTGTTTCCTCCTCATCCACTCTCATCCCTTTAATGTTTCCTCCTCATCCCTTTAATGTTTCTTCCTCATCCACTCTCATCACTTTAGTGTTTCCTCCTCATCCACTCTCATTCCTTTAACGTTTCCTCCTCATCCACTCTCATACCTTTAGTGTTTCCTCTTCATCCACTCTCATCCCTTTAATGTGTCCTCCTCATCCACTCTCATCCCTTTAGTGTTTCCTCCTCATCCCTTTAATGTTTCCTCCTCATCCACTTTCATCCCTTTAGTGTTTCCTCCTTATCCACTCTCATCCCTTTAATGTTTCCTCCTCATCACTTTAATGTTTCCTCCTCATCCACTCTCATCCCTTTAGTGTTTCCTCCTCATCCACTCTCATCCCTTTAGTGTTTCCTCCTCATCCCTTTAGTGTTTCCTCCTCATCCACTCTCATCCCTTTAGTGTTTCCTCCTCATCCCTTTAGTGTTTCCTCCTCATCCACTCTCATCCCTTTAATGTTTCCTCCTCATCCCTTTAATGTTTCCTCCTCATCCACTCTCATCCCTTTAGTGTTTCCTCCTCATCCACTCATCCCTTTAATGTTTCCTCCTCATCCCTTTAATGTTTCCTCCTCATCCACTCTCATCCCTTTAGTGTTTCCTCCTCATCCATTTAGTGTTTCCTCCTCATCCACTCTCATCCCCTTAATGTTTTTTCCTCATCCACTCTCATCCCTTTAGTGTTTCCTCCTCATCCACTCTCATCCCCTTAATGTTTCCTCCTCATCCACTCTCATCCCTTTATTGCTTCCTCCTCATCCCTTTGTTTCCTCCTCATCCACTCTCATCCCTTTAGTGTTTCCTCCTCATCCACTCTCATCCCTTTAATGTTTCCTCCTCATCCCTTTAATGTTTCCTCCTCATTCACTCTCATCCCTTTAGTGTTTCCTCCTCATCCCTTTAGTGTTTCCTCCTCATCCACTCTCATTCCTTTAATGTATCCTCCTCATCCCTTTAATGTTTCCTCCTCATCCACTCTCATCCCTTTAATGTTTCCTCCTCATCCACTCTCATCCCTTTAATGTTTCCTCCTCATCCCTTTAATGTTTCCTCCTCATCCACTCTCATCCCTTTAATGTTTCCTCCTCATCCTTTTAATGTTTCTTCCTCATCCACTCTCATCCCTTTAATGTTTCCTCCTCATCCACTCTCATCCCCTTAATGTTTCCTCCTCATCCACTCTCATCCCTTTAATGTATCCTCCTCATTCACTCTCATCCCTTTAGTGTTTCCTCCTCATCCCTGTAATGTTTCCTCTTCATCCACTCTCATCCCCTTAATGTTTCCTCCTCATCCACTCTCATCCTTTTAATGTTTCCTCCTCATCCACTCTCATCCCTTTATTGCTTCCTCCTCATCCCTTTGTTTCCTCCTCATCCACTCTCATCCCTTTAGTGTTTCCTCCTCATCCACTCTCATCCCTTTAATGTTTCCTCCTCATCCCTTTAATGGTTCCTCCTCATCCACTCTCATCCCTTTAGTGTTTCCTCCTCATCCCTTTAGTGTTTCCTCCTCATCCACTCTCATTCCTTTAATGTTTCCTCCTCATCCCTTTAATGTTTCCTCCTCATCCACTCTCATCCCTTTAGTGTTTACTCCTCATCCCTTTAATGTTTCTTCCTCATCCACTCTCATCACTTTAGTGTTTCCTCCTCATCCACTCTCATCCCTTTAATGTATCCTCCTCATCCCTTTAATGTATCCTCCTCATCCACTCTCATCCTTTTAATGTTTCCTCCTCATCCACTCTCATCCCTCCTCATCCCTTTAATGTTTCCTCCTCATCCACTCTCATCCCTTTAATGTTTCCTCCTTATCCCTTTAATGTTTCCTCCTCATCCACTCTCATCCCTTTACTGTTTCCTCCTCATCCACTCATCCCTTTAATGTTTCCTCCTCATCCCTTTAATGTTTCCTCCTCATCCACTCTCATCCCTTTAGTGTTTCCTCCTTATCCCTTTAATGTTTCCTCCTCATCCACTCTCATCCCTTTAGTGTTTCCTCCTCATCCACTCATCCCTTTAATGTTTACTCCTCATCCCTTTAATGTTTCCTCCTCATACACTCTCATCCCTTTAGTGTTTCCTCCTCATCCATTTAGTGTTTCCTCCTCATCCACTCTCATCCCTTTAATGTGTCCTCCTCATCCACTCTCATCCCTTTAGTATTTCCTCCTCATCCCTTTAATGTTTCCTCCTCATCCACTCTCATCCCTTTAGTGTTTCCTCCTCATCCACTCTCATCCCTTTAATGTTTCCTCCTCATCCCTTTAATGTTTCCTCCTCATCCACTCTCATCCTTTTAATGTTTCCTCCTCATCCACTCTCATCCCTCCTCATCCCTTTAATGTTTCCTCCTCATCCACTCTCATCCCTTTAATGTTTCCTCCTCATCCCTTTAATGTTTCCTCCTCGTCCACTCTCATTCCTTTAGTGTTTCCTCCTCATCCACTCATCCCTTTAATGTTTCCTCCTCATCCCTTTAATGTTTCCTCCTCATCCACTTTAATCCCTTTAGTGTTTCCTCCTCATCCCTTTAGTGTTTCCTCCTCATCCACTCTCATCCCTTAATGTTTCCTCCTCATCCACTCTCATCCCTTTAGTGTTTCCTCCTCATCCACTCATCCCTTTAATGTTTCCTCCTCATCCCTTTAATGTTTCCTCCTCATCCACTCTCATCCCTTTAGTGTTTCCTCCTCATCATTTAGTGTTTCCTCCTCATCCACTCTCATCCCTTTAATGTTTCCTCCTCATCCCTTTAATGTTTCCTCCTCATCCACTCTTATCCCTTTAATTTTTCCTCCTCATCCACTCTCATCCCCTTAATGTTTCTTCCTCATCCACTCTCATCCCTTTAGTGTTTCCTCCTCATCCACTCTCATCCCCTTAATGTTTCCTCCTCATCCACTCTCATCCCTTTATTGCTTCCTCCTCATCCCTTTGTTTCCTCCTCATCCACTCTCATCCCTTTAGTGTTTCCTCCTCATCCACTCTCATCCCTTTAATGTTTCCTCCTCATCCCTTAAATGTTTCCTCCTCATCCACTCTCATCCCTTTAGTGTTTCCTCCTCATCCCTTTAGTGTTTCCTCCTCATCCACTCTCATCCCTTTAATGTTTCCTCCTCATCCCTTTAATGTTTCCTCCTCATCCACTCTCATCCCTTTAGTGTTTCCTCCTCATCCACTCATCCCTTTAATGTTTCCTCCTCATCCCTTTAATGTTTCCTCCTCATCCATTTAGTGTTTCCTCCTCATCCACTCTCATCCCTTTAATGTTTCCTCCTCATCCCTTTAATGTTTCCTCCTCATCCACTCTCATCCCTTTAATGTTTCCTCCTCATCCACTCTCATCCCCTAATGTTTCTTCCTCATCCACTGTCATCCCTTTAGTGTTTCCTCCTCATCCACTCTCATCCCCTTAATGTTTCCTCCTCATCCACTCTCATCCCTTTATTGCTTCCTCCTCATCCCTTTATTTTCCTCCTCATCCACTCTCATCCCTTTAGTGTTTCCTCCTCATCCACTCTCATCCCTTTAATGTTTCCTCCTCATCCCTTTAATGTTTCCTCCTCATCCACTCTCATCCCTTTAGTGTTTCCTCCTCATCCACTAATCCCTTTAATGTTTCCTCCTCATCCCTTTAATGTTTCCTCCTCATCCACTCTCATCCCTTTAATGTTTCCTCCTCATCCACTCTCATCCGTTTAATTCCTCCTCATCCTTTTGTTTCCTCCTCATCCACTCTCATCCCTTTAGTGTTTCCTCCTCATCCCTTTAATGTTTCTTCCTCATCCACTCTCATCCCTTTAATGTTTCCTCCTCATCCACTCTCATCCCTTTAGTGTTTCCTCCTCATCCACTCTCATCCCTTTGTTTCCTCCTCATCCACTCTCATCCCTTTAATGTTTCCTCCTCATCCCTTTAATGTTTCTTCCTCATCCACTCTCATCACTTTAGTGTTTCCTCCTCATCCACTCTCATTCCTTTAACGTTTCCTCCTCATCCACTCTCATACCTTTAGTGTTTCCTCTTCATCCACTCTCATCCCTTTAATGTGTCCTCCTCATCCACTCTCATCCCTTTAGTGTTTCCTCCTCATCCCTTTAATGTTTCCTCTTCATCCACTTTCATCCCTTTAGTGTTTCCTCCTTATCCACTCTCATCCCTTTAATGTTTCCTCCTCATCCCTTTAATGTTTCCTCCTCATCCACTCTCATCCCTTTAATGTTTCCTCCTCATCCACTCTCATCCCTTTAGTGTTTCCTCCTCATCCCTTTAGTGTTTCCTCCTCATCCACTCTCATCCCTTTAGTGTTTCCTCCTCATCCCTTTAGTGTTTCCTCCTCATCCACTCTCATCCCTTTAATGTTTCCTCCTCATCCCTTTAATGTTTCCTCCTCATCCACTCTCATCCCTTTAGTGTTTCCTCCTCATCCACTCATCCCTTTAATGTTTCCTCCTCATCCCTTTAATGTTTCCTCCTCATCCACTCTCATCCCTTTAGTGTTTCCTCCTCATCCATTTAGTGTTTCCTCCTCATCCACTCTCATCCCCTTAATGTTTCCTCCTCATCCACTCTCATCCCTTTATTGCTTCCTCCTCATCCCTTTGTTTCCTCCTCATCCACTCTCATCCCTTTAGTGTTTCCTCCTCATCCACTCTCATCCCTTTAATGTTTCCTCCTCATCCCTTTAATGTTTCCTCCTCATTCACTCTCATCCCTTTAGTGTTTCCTCCTCATCCCTTTAGTGTTTCCTCCTCATCCACTCTCATTCCTTTAATGTATCCTCCTCATCCCTTTAATGTTTCCTCCTCATCCACTCTCATCCCTTTAATGTTTCCTCCTCATCCACTCTCATCCCTTTAGTGTTTCCTCCTCATCCCTTTAGTGTTTCCTCCTCATCCACTCTCATCCCTTTAATGTTTCCTCCTCATCCCTTTAATGTTTCCTCCTCATCCACTCTCATCCCTTTAGTGTTTCCTCCTCATCCACTCATCCCTTTAATGTTTCCTCCTCATCCCTTTAATGTTTCCTCCTCATCCACTCTCATCCCTTTAGTGTTTCCTCCTCATCCATTTAGTGTTTCCTCCTCATCCACTCTCATCCCCTTAATGTTTCCTCCTCATCCACTCTCATCCCTTTATTGCTTCCTCCTCATCCCTTTGTTTCCTCCTCATCCACTCTCATCCCTTTAGTGTTTCCTCCTCATCCACTCTCATCCCTTTAATGTTTCCTCCTCATCCCTTTAATGTTTCCTCCTCATTCACTCTCATCCCTTTAGTGTTTCCTCCTCATCCCTTTAGTGTTTCCTCCTCATCCACTCTCATTCCTTTAATGTATCCTCCTCATCCCTTTAATGTTTCCTCCTCATCCACTCTCATCCCTTTAATGTTTCCTCCTCATCCACTCTCATCCCTTTAATGTTTCCTCCTCATCCCTTTAATGTTTCCTCCTCATCCACTCTCATCCCTTTAATGTTTCCTCCTCATCCTTTTAATGTTTCTTCCTCATCCACTCTCATCCCTTTAATGTTTCCTCCTCATCCACTCTCATCCCTTTAATGTTTCCTCCTCATCCACTCTCATCCCTTTAATGTTTCCTCCTCATCCACTCTCATCCCTTTAATGTATCCTCCTCATTCACTCTCATCCCTTTAGTGTTTCCTCCTCATCCCTGTAATGTTTCCTCTTCATCCACTCTCATCCCTTTAATGTTTCCTCCTCATCCACTCTCATCCCCTTAATGTTTCCTCCTCATCCACTCTCATCCCTTTATTGTTTCCTCCTCATCCCTTTGTTTCCTCCTCATCCACTCTCATCCCTTTAGTGTTTCCTCCTCATCCACTCTCATTCCTTTAATGTTTCCTCCTCATCCCTTTAATGTTTCCTCCTCATCCACTCTCATCCCTTTAGTGTTTCCTCCTCATCCATTTAGTGTTTCCTCCTCATCCACTCTCATCCCCTTAATGTTTCCTCCTCATCCACTCTCATCCCTTTATTGCTTCCTCCTCATCCCTTTGTTTCCTCCTCATCCACTCTCATCCCTTTAGTGTTTCCTCCTCATCCACTCTCATTCCTTTAATGTTTCCTCCTCATCCCTTTAATGTTTCCTCCTCATCCACTCTCATCCCTTTAATGTTTCCTCCTCATCCCTTTAATGTTTCCTCCTCATCCACTCTCATCCCTTTAGTGTTTCCTCCTCATCCACTAATCCCTTTAATGTTTCCTCCTCATCCCTTTAATGTTTCCTCCTCATCCACTCTCATCCCTTTAATGTTTCCTCCTCATCCACTCTCATCCGTTTAATTCCTCCTCATCCTTTTGTTTCCTCCTCATCCACTCTCATCCCTTTAGTGTTTCCTCCTCATCCCTTTAATGTTTCTTCCTCATCCACTCTCATCCCTTTAATGTTTCCTCCTCATCCACTCTCATCCCTTTAGTGTTTCCTCCTCATCCACTCTCATCCCTTTGTTTCCTCCTCATCCACTCTCATCCCTTTAATGTTTCCTCCTCATCCCTTTAATGTTTCTTCCTCATCCACTCTCATCACTTTAGTGTTTCCTCCTCATCCACTCTCATTCCTTTAACGTTTCCTCCTCATCCACTCTCATACCTTTAGTGTTTCCTCTTCATCCACTCTCATCCCTTTAATGTGTCCTCCTCATCCACTCTCATCCCTTTAGTGTTTCCTCCTCATCCCTTTAATGTTTCCTCTTCATCCACTTTCATCCCTTTAGTGTTTCCTCCTTATCCACTCTCATCCCTTTAATGTTTCCTCCTCATCCCTTTAATGTTTCCTCCTCATCCACTCTCATCCCTTTAATGTTTCCTCCTCATCCACTCTCATCCCTTTAGTGTTTCCTCCTCATCCCTTTAGTGTTTCCTCCTCATCCACTCTCATCCCTTTAGTGTTTCCTCCTCATCCCTTTAGTGTTTCCTCCTCATCCACTCTCATCCCTTTAATGTTTCCTCCTCATCCCTTTAATGTTTCCTCCTCATCCACTCTCATCCCTTTAGTGTTTCCTCCTCATCCACTCATCCCTTTAATGTTTCCTCCTCATCCCTTTAATGTTTCCTCCTCATCCACTCTCATCCCTTTAGTGTTTCCTCCTCATCCATTTAGTGTTTCCTCCTCATCCACTCTCATCCCCTTAATGTTTCCTCCTCATCCACTCTCATCCCTTTATTGCTTCCTCCTCATCCCTTTGTTTCCTCCTCATCCACTCTCATCCCTTTAGTGTTTCCTCCTCATCCACTCTCATCCCTTTAATGTTTCCTCCTCATCCCTTTAATGTTTCCTCCTCATTCACTCTCATCCCTTTAGTGTTTCCTCCTCATCCCTTTAGTGTTTCCTCCTCATCCACTCTCATTCCTTTAATGTATCCTCCTCATCCCTTTAATGTTTCCTCCTCATCCACTCTCATCCCTTTAATGTTTCCTCCTCATCCACTCTCATCCCTTTAGTGTTTCCTCCTCATCCCTTTAGTGTTTCCTCCTCATCCACTCTCATCCCTTTAATGTTTCCTCCTCATCCCTTTAATGTTTCCTCCTCATCCACTCTCATCCCTTTAGTGTTTCCTCCTCATCCACTCATCCCTTTAATGTTTCCTCCTCATCCCTTTAATGTTTCCTCCTCATCCACTCTCATCCCTTTAGTGTTTCCTCCTCATCCATTTAGTGTTTCCTCCTCATCCACTCTCATCCCCTTAATGTTTCCTCCTCATCCACTCTCATCCCTTTATTGCTTCCTCCTCATCCCTTTGTTTCCTCCTCATCCACTCTCATCCCTTTAGTGTTTCCTCCTCATCCACTCTCATCCCTTTAATGTTTCCTCCTCATCCCTTTAATGTTTCCTCCTCATTCACTCTCATCCCTTTAGTGTTTCCTCCTCATCCCTTTAGTGTTTCCTCCTCATCCACTCTCATTCCTTTAATGTATCCTCCTCATCCCTTTAATGTTTCCTCCTCATCCACTCTCATCCCTTTAATGTTTCCTCCTCATCCACTCTCATCCCTTTAATGTTTCCTCCTCATCCCTTTAATGTTTCCTCCTCATCCACTCTCATCCCTTTAATGTTTCCTCCTCATCCTTTTAATGTTTCTTCCTCATCCACTCTCATCCCTTTAATGTTTCCTCCTCATCCACTCTCATCCCTTTAATGTTTCCTCCTCATCCACTCTCATCCCTTTAATGTTTCCTCCTCATCCACTCTCATCCCTTTAATGTATCCTCCTCATTCACTCTCATCCCTTTAGTGTTTCCTCCTCATCCCTGTAATGTTTCCTCTTCATCCACTCTCATCCCTTTAATGTTTCCTCCTCATCCACTCTCATCCCCTTAATGTTTCCTCCTCATCCACTCTCATCCCTTTATTGTTTCCTCCTCATCCCTTTGTTTCCTCCTCATCCACTCTCATCCCTTTAGTGTTTCCTCCTCATCCACTCTCATTCCTTTAATGTTTCCTCCTCATCCCTTTAATGTTTCCTCCTCATCCACTCTCATCCCTTTAGTGTTTCCTCCTCATCCATTTAGTGTTTCCTCCTCATCCACTCTCATCCCCTTAATGTTTCCTCCTCATCCACTCTCATCCCTTTATTGCTTCCTCCTCATCCCTTTGTTTCCTCCTCATCCACTCTCATCCCTTTAGTGTTTCCTCCTCATCCACTCTCATTCCTTTAATGTTTCCTCCTCATCCCTTTAATGTTTCCTCCTCATCCACTCTCATTCCTTTAATGTTTCCTCCTCATCCCTTTGTTTCCTCCTCATCCACTCTCATCCCTTTAGTGTTTCCTCCTCATCCACTCTCATCCCCTTAATGTTTCCTCCTCATCCACTCTCATCCCTTTATTGTTTCCTCCTCATCCCTTTGTTTCCTCCTCATCCACTCTCATCCCTTTAGTGTTTCCTCCTCATCCACTCTCATTCCTTTAATGTTTCCTCCTCATCCCTTTAATGTTTCCTCCTCATCCACTCTCATCCCTTTAATGTTTCTTCCTCATCCACTCTCATCCCTTTAGTGTTTCCTCCTCATCCACTCTCATCCCCTTAATGTTTCCTCCTCATCCACTCTCATCCCTTTAGTGTTTCCTCCTCATCCCTTTAATGTTTCTTCCTCATCCACTCTCATCCCTTTAGTGTTTCCTCCTCATCCACTCTCATCCCCTTAATGTTTCCTCCTCATCCACTCTCATCCCTTTATTGTTTCCTCCTCATCCCTTTGTTTCCTCCTCATCCACTCTCATCCCTTTAGTGTTTCCTCCTCATCCACTCTCATTCCTTTAATGTTTCCTCCTCATCCCTTTAATGTTTCCTCCTCATCCACTCTCATCCCTTTAATGTTTCTTCCTCATCCACTCTCATCCCTTTGTTTCCTCCTCATCCACTCTCATCCCTTTGTTTCCTCCTCATCCACTCTCATTCCTTTAATGTTTCCTCCTCATCCACTCTCATCCCTTTAATGTTTCCTCCTCATCCCTTTAATGTTTCTTCCTCATCCACTCTCATCCCTTTAGTATTTCCTCCTCATCCACTCTCATTCCTTTAACTTTTCCTCCTCATCCACTCTCATACCTTTGTTTCCTCCTCATCCACTCTCATCCC
>NW_028162473.1:0-50298 GCF_964263955.1 Coregonus lavaretus | reverse complement strand
CCCAGAGACCGTCACTGTGTGTGTGTCTTTATGTGTGTGTGACACAGTCGGTGGGTGACACTGTAGTCATGGCGCGATGCGACGGCAGTGGTTTTGACCCTCCGTTCTAGTGACTGGCACATCATGTGGACGGACCTCAGACCCTCCGTTCTAGTGACTGAAACATCATGTGGACGGACCTCAGACCCTCTGTTCTAGTGACTGGCACATCATGTGGACGGACCTCAGACCCTCTGTTCTAGTGACTGGCACATCATGTGGACGGACCTCAGACCCTCTGTTCTAGAGACTGACATCATGTGGACGGACCTCAGACCCTCCGTTCTAGTGACTGAAACATCATGTGGACGGACCTCAGACCCTCCGTTCTAGTGACTGAAACATCATGTGGACGGACCTCAGACCCTCTGTTCTAGTGACTGAAACATCATGTGGACGGACCTCAGACCCTCCGTTCTAGTGACTGGCACATCATGTGGACGGACCTCAGACCCTCCGTTCTAGTGACTGAAACATCATGTGGACGGACCTCAGGCCCTCTGTTCTAGTGACTGAAACATCATGTGGACGGACCTCAGACCCTCTGTTCTAGTGACTGAAACATCATGTGGACGGACCTCAGACCCTCCGTTCTAGTGACTGAAACATCATGTGGACGGACCTCAGACCCTCCGTTCTAGTGACTGGCACATCATGTGGACGGACCTCAGACCCTCCGTTCTAGTGACTAAAACATCATATGGACGGACCTCAGACCCTCCGTTCTAGTGACTGGCACATCATGTGGACGGACCTCAGACCCTCCGTTCTAGTGACTGGCACATCATGTGGACGGACCTCAGACCCTCCGTTCTAGTGACTGAAACATCATGTGGACGGACCTCAGACCCTCCGTTCTAGTGACTGGCACATCATGTGGACGGACCTCAGACCCTCTGTTCTAGTGACTGGCACATCATGTGGACGGACCTCAGACCCTCTGTTCTAGTGACTGGCACATCATGTGGACGGACCTCAGACCCTCTGTTCTAGTGACTGAAACATCATGTGGACGGACCTCAGACCCTCTGTTCTAGTGACTGAAACATCATGTGGACGGACCTCAGACCCTCTGTTCTAGTGACTGGCACATCATGTGGACGGACCTCAGTGGCACTTCTGCCTCAGTTATGCCCCAATCATCTTAAAAGGGATATGTCGATATTTTGGCAATCAAGCCCTTGTTTCTACTTACCCAGAGTCAGATAAACTCATGGATACACTTTTTTATGTATCTGTGTGCAGTTTGAGGGGAGTTGAAGTTATTTTCTGGAGCCATTGCTATCTAGCATTAGCGCAATGACTGAAAGACAACAGGAACAGCTAGCATGCTAGCTAGAAAAAAGGGCTTATTTGACAAAATCTCAAACTATCCCTTTAAACCCTTGGCTTGATTTTTGAGGTTGAGGGATTCAGGCCATAGAGGTTAAACAGGAAAGAGACAGGCAGGCAGACGACCAATGCTAAAGTGTGAAGAAACAAGGCTTTGTCAAGTTTGAAACAAACTATTAAAGGAAACTCATTTTGTGGGTATTTCTCATTGTGGACAACCTATTCCTCATTGTGGACAGCCTATTCCTCATTGTGGACAGCCTATTCCTCATTGTGGACAGTCTATTCCTCATTGTGGACAGCATATTTCTCATTGTGGACAGCCTATTCCTCATTGTGGACAGCCTATTCCTCATTGTGGACAGCCTATTTCTCATTGTGGACAGCCTATTCCTCATTGTGGACAGCCTATTCCTCATTGTGGACAGCCTATTCCTCATTGTGGACAGCCTATTCCTCATTGTGGACAGCCTATTTCTCATTGTGGACAGCCTTTTTCTCATTGTGGACAGCCTATTCCTCATTGTGGACAGCCTATTCCTCATTGTGGACAGCCTATTCCTCATTGTGGACAGCCTATTCCTCATTGTGGACAGCCTTTTTCTCATTGTGGACATCCTTTTTCTCATTGTGGACAGCCTATTCCTCATTGTGGACAGCCTATTCCTCATTGTGGACAGCCTATTCCTCATTGTGGACAGCCTATTCCTCATTGTGGACAGCCTATTCCTCATTGTGGACAGCCTATTCCTCATTGTGGACAGCCTATTTCTCATTGTGGACAGCCTATTTCTCATTGTGGACAGCCTTTTTCTCATTGTGGACATCCTTTTTCTCATTGTGGACAGCCTATTCCTCATTGTGGACAGCCTATTCCTCATTGTGGACAGCCTATTCCTCATTGTGGACAGCCTATTCCTCATTGTGGACAGCCTATTCCTCATTGTGGACAGCCTATTCCTCATTGTGGACAGCCTATTTCTCATTGTGGACAGCCTTTTTCTCATTGTGGACATCCTTTTTCTCATTGTGGACAGCCTATTCCTCATTGTGGACAGCCTATTCCTCATTGTGGACAGCCTATTTCTCATTGTGGACAGCCTATTTCTCATTGTGGACATCCTTTTTCTCATTGTGGACATCCTTTTTCTCATTGTGGACAGCCTTTTTCTCATTGTGGACATCCTTTTTCTCATTGTGGACAGCCTATTCCTCATTGTGGACAGCCTATTTCTCATTGTGGACAGCCTATTTCTCATTGTGGACAGCCTTTTTCTCATTGTGGACATCCTTTTTCTCATTGTGGACAGCCTATTCCTCATTGTGGACAGCCTATTTCTCATTGTGGACAGCCTATTCCTAGCATTTGACATTACTAAGAATCTTTACCAGGTAGAATAATAAGTTGACATTCCTAAGGATCTTTACCAGGTAGAATAATACGTTGACATTACTAAGGATCATTACCAGGTAGAATAATAAGTTGACATTACTAAGGATCTTTACCAGGTAGAATAATAAGTTGACATTACTAAGGATCTTTACCAGGTAGAATAATACGTTGACATTACTAAGGATCTTTACCAGGTAGAATAATACATTGTTAAGTCCATTGTCATGGACTGGTGGTTGCCTAGGCCTGGTTCCAACAATTGAGTCACGAGACAACAAAGCCATCAGAAAAACAGGTCTACTGTTATTGATGATTGAACCTTAAAGTCATGGTTCACGACAGACTCTGCAAAACAACACAACATGTTGAAGCAGGCTAACAGAAAGGTACTCACTGAGGAATATACCTGACCTCTCTGCTAGGCCTCAAGTAACCCAGGAAATGTAGATCGATTCTAAAGTAGAAAGGAAAGTTTAAGCAGAAACTCTGTGATGAAAAAACAAATCTACCTGCTGTTCATGGTTGCTGTTAAACAAGTAGCATAACGTCAGAATGGAAAGTAAAAAAGCTGACAGGCTTCGCTCGTTCATGGTCATGTGAATGAGAGTATATTATGAACTTCCATTCCCGCCTATGTTTACCTAATATAATAATGTGCCATTTAGCATAAGCTTTTATTTAAAGCGACTTACAGTTATGCATGCATACATTTTTGGTATGGGTGGCCACAGCGGGAATCAAATCTACATTCCTGGTGTTGCAAGCACCATGTTCTACCAATTGAGCCACACAGGACCCCACCAGCTACTATAGCTAGTGAGCCCTCTACTTGAGAGGGGCCAGGTTCCTCTTCCACCTCTCAGCCTGAGAAGCAGCAGAGGTTTGAAGCGCGTCCACCCTACGGAGCGACACACACAGACACACACCTGGCAGCCCTCCATCTGACGCAAGGTCCAAGCGCCCAGCCGTGCGAGAACACACACCCATCCAACAATCCTCCTCAGTGGGAACAAAGCTTCAGCACTCCAACCCATGCCATGGCCTGCGTCCACCATACTACACCACACACACACACACACACACACACACACACACACACACACACACACACACACACACACACACACACACACACACACACACACACACACACACACTTTCAGCAGAGAGAAATCCTCTCCAGACAATGGTAGTGGGGCCGTTCTTTGCTAGGTCAAGTCCTGTCTTGTCAGGTCCTGGCTCACCTTTCCTCTGCTCTCTAGCCTTCCTACGAGGGAGGGCCCCACAGGAGTGTACAGGGGCCAGGGCTTGTGTAACACTCACGCACCCAGCAGTATGCCTGCGTCCCAAAATGGCACCCTTTTACCCATTTAGTAGTGCACTTAATCAGAGAATAGGGTGCCATTTTGGGAAACACCCACACTCACTCACCCACCCAGCAGTTACAGCATAATAACTGAAAGTGTACGGTTTCATCTTTCAGTTGAAAGCTGCTGTGACTTTCACTGAGTAAGTTCAGGTACTTAGTGACTAGTTCTCCTGGAATATCTCAAATTGTGTCAGTAGTTCCTTATTATGTCCTTTGTATTGTTGTGCTGCATTATGGGAATGAGGACTCCCTTGTAAGAGGCATTGGTCTATGGGACTTCCCTGAATAAAGGAGTAATTAATAATAATTATAATATATTGTGACAAAGCTGGAACATTATTCTTACAACTTTGAACAAGTACTGTAAGCAAACGTTATTTTTTCTTAATCAGAAATTAGCCTAAACCAAAAATTAAATGCACGCTATTGCATACACAAATCTGTGTAACTGTGTGCCCCTCATTTAGGCTAAACGGTTTTAGAAATCCATTCTTCGTAAATCACCATGACCTAACAGTCTGTCCCGTTCCAGGACACATAAGAGACACCATATTGTTGCCTTCTTCCTCCAGACCTCTATTTCTGACCCTCTCCTTCCATTCTGGAGCAGCTTTAAGGCCCACCCATTACCAAACCTGATCTTCCACAGGTTTATGCTATTCTGCCATCGAAGAGTCCCGTTCCCCCACTAAGTCTTAGACAATGTCCCTTTTCCTTTACCATGTATAGTCTATGGCTGAGTCTCAAATGGCACCCTATTCCCTATGAGCCCTGGTCAAAAGTAGTGCACTATCAAGGGAATAGGGCACCATTTGGGACGTGGCCTATATCTTCTATATAAGCCTGTTTAGTTCCCCAGAGACCCGCGGTGCGTTTGTGATTTCATGTATCTTTTCCTCCAGCCTGTTAACCATCTGTACCTTTAGTCGCCTCTATTAGACGGGCTGTGCAACAGCCACTTGGGCGCGTACGACCAAAAGCATCTCCAACAATGGTTGATGAGAAAGCCGTTGTGTTATGTGGAGGGTAAATCAATTATTGTCGACAGGCCTGGGCTGAAGGACTTTTGGCAACTTCAAGAACCGTGGCAACTTCAGATAAATGTAGCTTACACTGTGGTTCTGGTTAACCCTATTAGTTGGGCTTATGGACAAACAGATGTGTCCGTTCTCAATACGTAAATCAACTTGTGAACGTCATACTAATAATGTCTGTCTCAAAACCACAACTTCTCTGGTGGTCAGGTATCGTCTGTCTCCATTGCTGTGAGGGTGGCTATGTGTGCATCCCAAAGGGAACCCTATTCCCTATATAGTGCACTACTTTTGAAAGGGAATAGGGTGGCATCTTATGTGATATTCCATGGCTAGCTAGAGATAGTGTAGAAGGCTTAAGCCATCATCACCGTCACACTGACTCACCCTGCCCTGATCGAGACAGACAATCTACACTACACCGTCTCAGGTTATTGTGTGAGAACACACACACACACACACCACATAGACACACACACTGACTTACTCCCTCCACCTCTCACCTGGATCAGCCCTGTGAGTTGCTGCTTCATTGGGCTAGGCCGGCCGTCTGTGTGGTGTGAGAGAGAGTAGTAGGAACATATCATATCTCTGCAAAAAGCTCTGTTTGTGTGTGTGTGTGACCGTCCTGGTGAAAACCACAAGCCCCCATTTCTCTGACGTGTGACACAGAGTGGCCACCTCGTCTTTCCTCCCTCCCTCCCTCCCTCCCTCCCTCCCTCCCTCCCTCCCTCCCTCCCCCCCTCCCTCCCCTTCCCTTCCTGTCCTCCCTCCCTCCCTCCCTCCCCTCCCCTTCCTGTCCTCCCTCCCTCCCCTTCCTGTCCTCCCCTCCCTCCCTCCCTCCCTCCCTCCCTCCCATGTCCTCCCTCCCTCCCTCCCTCGTCCTCCCCTCCCCTCCCATGTCCTCCCTCCCTCCCTTTCCTGTCCTCCCCTCCCTCCCTCCCTCCCTCCCCTTCCTGTCCTCCCCTCTCTGTCCTCCCTCCCCCCTTCATGTCCTCCCTCCCTTTCCTGTCCTCCCCCCCTCCCTCCCTCCCCTCCCCTTCCTGTCCTCCCATCCCCTTCCTGTCCTCCCCTCTCCTCCCTGTCCTCCCTCCCTCCCCTCCCCTTCCTGTCCTCCCATCCCCTTCCTGTCCTCTCCTCCCTGTCCTCCCTCCCTCCCTCCCCTTCCTGTCCTCCTCTCCCGCACGTGTACACAGGCTTACCGCCACCAGGATGACGGGTCGGGCCTATCCCGTTGGCACAGCAACCCAAACTATCCCGGCTATCTTCTGCGGTGTGACCCAGGGCAGTAGTCAAAATGGGCCTTAATCCAAGCCGCTGTCTTGTTGTGGGGGAAAACATTCCTTACACAGTACACACACACACACACACACACACACACACACACACACCATACACACACACAACATCAACGCTCCGGCGACAAACCGTCGGCAGGACCCTGTGGCCCTTTATGGCTGTGCAAGGAGGTGAGTACGCCAGACGAGACCCAACAGCCCCCTGAATCCCTGACCTGACTGTCCAGATGGATGGATTTGGGCTAATGAAAGGTGGTGGTGGAGTGATGTTGCTTGAGTCCCAAATGGCACACTATTCCTATGTTGTGCATTACTTTGGACCAGGGCCCTTAGAGCGCTGGTCAAAAGTAGTGCACGATGTATGGAATGTGGTGACATTTGGGACACAGCCGTTGAGTGGGGTACATGTTTGTTTTTCATTGTTAAACCCACAACAACAAAAACAAAACCCCTTTAAGTCGACTTGAGGCGCTGCCTGCTGCCATATCAGAATACGTTGTTGTCACATTGTCAGTTATCCTCTGCTGCGCTTAGGAAAAATAAGTGTGTTTGTGTTGGGAGTGTGGAAAACACAGAGGGCAAGGGAAAGGGAGCAGTTGGAAAGGGAAAACGGAAGCTCTTGGACTAGTGGCTGTCTGGCGCCCTCTTGTGTTGGCAGGAAGAAGCTGCTGAGCCTTGAGTGCCACATACCAAGGGAGTATGTCACAAATGGCACTCTATTCCCTACATAGTGCACTACTTTTGACCAGGGCCCATAGGGAATATGTATGGAATAGGGTGCCATTTGGGACGTATCCCAAGATGAAAGAACTCATCAACAATCACCTGATGTGAAACAAAAAGAGACATGAACATCCTTTTTCTCACCTTTCCAGAAGTGATCGTCTGTATTAGTGTTAAATGGGAACTGATAATGAAGGAAAAAGGACAGACCTTTGTTGAGGAAATGAAGACATCATGAAGCCCCCATCAATCAATGACCCAATGAAATACATTAGCTTTGATTCCGTTACCTGTTTCACAGCCCATTTGCTTGAGCAAACAACGGAGGGAGAGAAAGAAAGGGAGAGAGAGAGAGAGAGAGAGAGAGAGAGAGGCTAATGAGAGAGAGAGAGAGCGAGAGAGAGGCTAATGAGAGAGAGAGAGCGAGTGACAGAGAGAAAGAGACAGAGACTGAGAGAGATCAATCATTTCCAGAACCTAGGGACATGTACTAGTCTGTGGGGACCTAAACGCCAGAACTGGACAAGAACCTGACACCCTCAGCACACAGGGGGACAAACACCTACCTGGAGGTGACAGCATTCCCTCCCCCAAATGACCCCCTAGGCACAACTACGAAAACATAACCAACAAAAACGGGCCAAAACTCCTGCAGCTCTGTCGCACGCTGGGTCTGTACATAGTCAATGGTAGGCTTCGAGGGGACTCCTATTGTAGGTACACCTATAGCTCATCTCTTGGCAGCAGTACTGTAGACTACTTTATCACCAACCTCAACCCAGAGTCTCTCAGAGCGTTCACAGTCAGCCCACTGACAACCCTATCAGATCACAGCTAAATCACTGCCTACTTGAACAGAGCAATACTCAAATCATGAGGCATCAAAACTGAACAAATTGCATACTATTAAGAAATGCTATAGATGGAAGGAAAGTAGTATAGAAACATACCAGAAAACAACTAGGCAACAACAAATTAAATCCCTTTTAGACAACTTCCTGGACAAAACGTTTCACTGCAATAGTGAAGGTGTAAACTTAGCAGTAGAAAGCCTAAATAGTATATTTGACCTCTCAGCTTCCCTATCAAATCAAAGAACTTCAACCAGACAATCTAAGAAAATTAACAACAATGACAAATGGTTTGATGAAGAATGCAAAAACCTAAGAAAGGAATTGAGGAACCTATCCAACCAAAAACACAGAGACCCAGAAAACCTGAGCATACGCCTCCACTATGGTGAATCACTGAAACAACACAGAAATGCAAAAAGAAAGAACAGCGCGTCAAAAATCAGCTCAATGTAATTGAAGAATCCATAGAATCTAACCAGTTCTGGGAAAATTGGAACACACTAAACCAACAACAACATGAAGAGCTGGAGATGTCTGGATAAACCACTTCTTCAATCTTTTTGGCCCTATAACTAAAAGAACAAACAACCAAAACATTTACATGATCAATAAAAAATCTTAGAGTCAGCTATTAAAGACTACCAGAACCCACTGGATTCTCCAATTACATTTAATGTACACTAGGACAAAACGGAAAACCTTCAACACAAAAAGGCCTGTGGTGTTTGATGGTATCCTCAATGAAATGATAAAATATACAGACCACAAATTTCAATTAGCTATACTTAAACTCTTTAACATCATCCTTAGCTCTGGCATCTTCCCCAATACTTAGAACCAAGGACTGATCCCCCCCAATCCAAAAAAGTGGAGACAAATTCGACCCCAATAACTACCGTGGGATATTCGTCAAGAGCAACCTTGGGAAAATCTTCTGCATTATCATTAACAGCAGACTAGTTCATTTCCTCAGTGAAAACAATGTACTGAGCAAATGTCAAATTGGCTTTTTACCAAATTACCATAAGACAGACCACGTATTGACCCTGCACACCCTAATTGACAAACAAACAAACCAAAACATGCTTTGTTGATTTCAAAAAAGCTTTTGACTCAATTTGGCATGAGGGTCTGCTATACAAATTGATGGAAAGTGGGGTTGGGGGAAAAACATACGACATTATAAAATCCATGTACACAAACAACAAGTGTGCGGTTAAAATTGGCAAAAAACACACACATGTCTTTCCACAGGGCCGTGGGGTGAGACAGGGATGCAGTTTAAGCCCCACCCTCTTCAACATATATATCAACGAATTGGCGAGGGCACTAGAACAGTCTGCAGCACCCGGCCTCACCCTACTAGAATCTGAAGTCAAATGTCTTCTGTTTGCTGATGATCTGGTGCTTCTGTCACCAACCAAGGAGGGCCTACAGCAGCACCTAGATCTTCTGCACAGATTCTGTCAGACCTGGGCCCTGACAGTAAATCTCAGTAAGACAAAAATAATGGTGTTCCAAAAAAGGTCCAGTTGCCAGGACCACAAATACAAATTCCATCTAGACACCGTTGCCCTAGAGCACACAAAAAACGATACATACCTCGGCCTAAACATCAGCGCCACAGGTAACTTCCACAAAGCTGTGAACGATCTGAGAGACAAGGCAAGAAGGGCCTTCTATGCCATCAAAAGGAACATAAAATTTGACATACCAATTAGGATCTGGCTAAATCAGTTATAGAACCCATTGCCCTTTATGGTTGTGAGGTCTGGGGTCCGCTCACCAACCAAGAATTCACAAAATGGGACAAACACCAAATTGAGACTCTGCATGCAGAATTCTGCAAAAACATCCTCCGTGTACAACGTAAAACACCAAATAATGCATGCAGAGCAGAATTAGGCCAATACCCGCTAATTATCAAAATCCAGAAAAGAGCCGTTAAATTCTATAACCACTTAAAAGGAAGCGATTCCCAAACCTTCCATAACAAAGCCATCACCTACAGAGAGATGAACTTGGAGAAGAGTCCCCTAAGTAAGCTTGTCCTGGGGCTCTGTTCACAAACACAAACAGACCCCACACAGCCCCAGGACAACAACAACAACAACAACAACAACACAATTAGACCCAACCAAATCATGAGAAAACAAAAAGAGAATTACTTGACACATTGGAAAGAACAAACAATAAAACAGAGCAAACTAGAATGCTATTTGGCCCTAAACAGAGAGTACACAGTGGCAGAATACCTGACCACTGTGACTGACCCAAACTTAAGGAAAGCTTTGACTATGTACAGACTCAGTGAGCATAGCCTTGCTATTGAGAAAGGCCGCCGTAGGCAGACCTGGCTCTCAAGAGAAGACAGGCTATGTGCACACTGCCCACAAAATGAGGTGGAAACTGAGCTGCACTTCCTAACCTCCTGCCAAATGTATGACCATATTAGAGACACATATTTCCCTCAGATTACAGCGATCCACAAAGAATTCGAAAACAAACCCAATTTTGATAAACTCCCTTATCTACTGGGTGAAAAACCACAGTGTGCCATCACAGCTGCAAGATTTGTGACCTGTTGCCACAAGAAAAGGGCAACCAGTGAAGAACAAACACCATTGTAAATACAACCCATATTTATGTTTATTTATTTTCCCATTTGTACTTTAACTATTTGCACATTGTTACAACACTGTATATATACATAATATGACATTTGTAATGTCTTTATTCTTTTGAAACTTCTGAGTGTAATGTTTACTGTTAATATTTATTGTTTATTTCACTTTTGTTTACTATCTACTTCACTTGCTTTGGCAATGTTAACACACGTTTCCCATGCCAATAAAGCTCTTAAATTGAATTGAATTGAATTGAGTGACGGAGAGAGAAAGAGAGAGAAGGAGAGAGAGGGGGAGAGAGACAGAAAGAGAGAGAGAGGGAGAAAGAAAGAGAGAGAGAATGATAGAGGGGTGAGGTTGCTAGGGGGAAAACACTTCTGAAGTGAAAACAAGGTGTGTGTTATTATTATTCATTATGAATTGGCCTGTACCTCTGCCAAGAGCCTGAGTGTGTGTGTGTGTGTGTGTGTGTGTGTGTGTGTGTGTGTGTGGAGACCGGCAGCTTCTCTAACAGAATGCCCGGGGTTGTCTTCTTGAGTTCTTTTCCAGAGCTGCAGGTGACAGTGTGCATCCCAAATGGCACCCTATTCCCTATAAAGTGCACTACTTTTGAATAGGGTGCTTTTTGGGATGCACTCTCAAGTCTCCTGCAGCTCTAGGGTTTAGGGAATAGGGTGTCATTTGGGATGCGCACTCAGTCTCCTGCAGCTCTGGGATGCAGTGTGAGTGAGTGTTTGGTGCAAGCTGACACTTGGCACCAACCTGATTGAAACCTGCTTGGGTTTCCAGTTAATGAGCGAGCGGCACGTCAAGGCAGAGTAGAGGACACACTTAGAACCCTGCACACACGTCTTCAATGCACTACACAACAATCACAACATCCCAAAGGGAACTGAACTGAAGGCTATTTCTGGTTAAAAGCCATTTAGGTGTGATCAACTCAGCAATGTGCAAGGGTTCCTTTAGTTAAGAGTAAGCCTCTTGTTTACAGAGGGGTTAGGGTAAGGTACGGACGGGGGGCTGAAAGAGTCATTTAGCAACACAGATCTTGGTTACCGCAAATGATAGGTAAATGTATACAACCTCCCACAGAACAATCTCTACACACATGTTCTCCGCTAAGGGAAGCCTGATGAAGGCAATTTACAGTTGTGAACGCTACACTAGTTTTGTCTAAAAACATGCATTTTCCTCCATCTGGGTCCTCAGACTATCTAAACTAGATTCAGCTGCGGGACGATTCTTTCTTGAGCGGATGGTCAGGGGGCCAGAACATAATTACCAATAATTAGTAGACTGCAAATTGACCGCCAGAATCCCAAAGATATATCATATTTGACTAAAACATAATAATTTCAAAGCTTGCTTACATTCTATTATGCGTGGGAATAATTTGGAACAGATTTCCAAATGTTTAAATCACTTGGAGCAGATTTGCTTGTGTTTTTAGTATTTTACAGTGGGGGAAAAAAGTATTTAGTCAGCCACCAATTGTGCAAGTTCTCCCACTTAAAAAGATGAGAGAGGCCTGTAATTTTCATCATAGGTACACGTCAACTATGACAGACAAAAGGAGAAAAAATAATCCAGAAAATCACATTGTAGTATTTTTAATGAATTTATTTGCAAATTATGGTGGAAAATAAGTATTTGGTCAATAACAAAAGTTTCTCAATACTTTGTTATATACCCTTTGTTGGCAATGACACAGGTCAAACGTTTTCTGTAAGTCTTCACAAGGTTTTCACACACTGTTGCTGGTATTTTGGCCCATTCCTCCATGCAGATCTCCTCTAGAGCAGTGATGTTTTGGGGCTGTCGCTGGGCAACATGGACTTTCAACTACCTCCAAAGATTTTCTATGGGGTTGAGATCTGGAGACTGGCTAGGCCACTCCAGGACCTTGAAATGCTTCTTACGAAGCCACTCCTTCGTTGCCCGGGCGGTGTGTTTGGGATCATTGTCATGCTGAAAGACCCAGCCATGTTTCATCTTCAATGCCCTTGCTGATGGAAGGAGGTTTTCACTCAAAATCTCACGATACACGGCCCCATTCATTCTTTCCTTTACACGGATCAGTCGCCCTGGTCCCTTTGCAGAAAAACAGCCCCAAAGCATGATGTTTCCACCCCCATGCTTCACAGTAGGTGTGGTGTTCTTTGGATGCAACTCAGCATTCTTTGTCCTCCAAACACGACGAGTTGAGTTTTTACCAAAAAGTTCTATTTTGGTTTCATCTGACCATATGACATTCTCCCAATCCTCTTCTGGATCATCCAAATGCACTCTAGCAAACTTCAGATGGGCCTGGACATGTACTGGCTTAAGCAGGGGGACACTTCTGGCACTGCAGGATTTGAGTCCCTGGCGGCGTAGTGTGTTACTGATGGTAGGCTTTGTTACTTTGGTCCCAGCTCTCTGCAGGTCATTCACTAGGTCCCCCCGTGTGGTTCTGGGATTTTTGCTCACCGTTCTTGTGATCATTTTGACCCTACGGGGTGAGATCTTGCGTGGAGCCCCAGATCGAGGGAGATTATCAGTGGTCTTGTATGTCTTCCATTTCCTAATAATTGCTCCCACAGTTGATTTCTTCAAACCAAGCTGCTTACCTATTGCAGATTCAGTCTTCCCAGCCTGGTGCAGGTCTACAATTTTGTTTCTGGTGTCCTTTGACAGCTCTTTGGTCTTGGCCATAGTGGAGTTTGGAGTGTGACTGTTTGAGGTTGTGGACAGGTGTCTTTTATACTGATAACAAGTTCAAACAGGTGCCATTAATACAGGTAACGAGTGGAGGACAGAGGAGCCTCTTAAAGAAGAAGTTACAGGTCTGTGAGAGCCAGAAATCTTGCTTGTTTGTAGGTGACCAAATACTTATTTTCCACCATAATTTGCAAATAAATTCATTAAAAATCCTACAATGTGATTTTCTGGAGAAAAAAAATATCAATTTGTCTGTCATAGTTGACGTGTACCTATGATGAAAATTACAGGCCTCTCTCATCTTTTTAAGTGGGAGAACTTGCACAATTGGTGGCTGACTAAATACTTTTTTCCCCCACTGTATGTCCAACAATTAAAAGAAGAAAACTCCAAAACAATCTGCACAAAATGTTCTCAGCGAACCTATTCTATACCAAACAATTGAGCCACTGTCTGTCACTGTCTGCACTGCAATACTTGATAAAATAGCGCCTGATCCAGGGCCTGTATTCAAAAAGTCTCTCCGGTACGAGTACTGATCTAGGATCAGGTCCCCCCTGGCTGTCCATAGTGTTATTCATTATGATCTAAAAGAAAACAGATCTTAGATCAGCACTTGTCTTCGTGGATACAGGCCCTGATCCTCTTCCTAGGCCATCTTCCATCTCACACCTCATCTGAACTCAAGATCAAGTCAAGAGAACGTGACGACGGAATACGTTATACTGTCGAGATGCAGATCAGGGATAATGGTGATGATGTCTACGATGTCTGGCAGGACAGCGACGGTTATGATATAAATCAGCCATGGGGGATGGAGATAGCTTTTGGGATGAGGCCCAAATGGCACCCTATGGGCCCTGGTCAAAAGTAGTGCACTAAATAGGGAATAGGGTGCTATTTGGGACGCATCCTTGGTGTGTGGAAGACTGGTTGGGCTGCTATCAGGACGGTTTATGGAACGCTAGGCTATCTGGGCTGAGAGGGAGATAAGAGTGGTAGCTATAGTCTGCCCTCTGTCATGTAGAACATCTCACAGTGTGAAATAGCTCACAATCGATGATTATGATTGACTGTTTTTTCATGCTTATAACACATGCCGTAAATATCCTCACAGCGCGAAAATTATCACGGGTCAGCTGCTCGCGCGCCTGCTTATCAGTGTTTCTTAGGTGGATAACGTCAGTGCCTGATTGAAACTGACACTGTAAAAGTGAATAAATAAGTAATGATGACTTTTAAAATATATTATTGATTGTTTTGCGCTTCTGTCCGGGCTGGCTAGCTAGCTAGCACCCTCCACAGCACCTCCTCTACTATCTGACTGTAGGGTCACTGGGCTGCACTTCCTGGGGATGAAGAGGAGGAGGACTGGGCTGCACTCCCTGGGGATGAAGAGGAGGAGATAGAAAGAGATAGGGGGAGAGGGAGAGAGAGAGCGGAGGAAAGGAAGTGAAGAAGAGAGGGAGAGGGCTAAGGTTAGTGAGGTGAGAAGAGGGGATGAAAAGAGAAGGGAGGAAAATTGGAGAAAGGTGGTCTGGAAGGAAGAAGAATGAAAGAGACAGGATACACTGTGGAGTAAGGACACACTGTCATCACACATCTTTTTATTGCCATTTGACAGCTGCAGGCATCAGAGCTCAGTGTGTGGGTGGGTGTGTTTGTGTGTGTGTGCATGTTCTGTATGTGTGCGATTGTATGCCAACAATCGCAGCTCCCATCTCCTCTCGGGGCTCTTTTACATCAGCAGTTGTCACAAAGTGCTTTACAGAAACCCGGCCTAAAACCCCAAAAGAGTAAGCAATGCAGATGCAGAAGCACAGCGGCGAGGAAAAACTCGATAGAAAGTTATTAAAAACATTTGAGGTTGTTATGGGGATATAGGCTATAGCCTACAGCTGAAAACAATTATGGCTAACACAAGTAATAAATAAAATAACAGGCAAAGAAAGCATGGTCAGATCACAGGGAGCTCCACTCGCACTAATGAGGATGGCCGTACAGTAAGCAACTGTACACAAGCACCACACTGAGGGGTGCAATTCTAACAGGTTCTCTCAGACGCTCTCTATGGAAACCGTCGTTGTGACCAGTACCTGACATGGGCAGGAGCTCAGCGGAGCTAAGTACCGGCACTTCAAAAGTTATACTGCTTGAGCTCCTATTCCTCTTCTAGTATATTGGCTCAACAGTAGTGTGGAGCTCCTGCACCTAAATATAAAACAGTACCGGCACCCAAAATGAGTACCGGCACCTATTTCAGTCCAAGTCAAGCACTGGTTGTGAAGGAGTGTCAGCTGCTTCAAACACCTCTTTGTATTAGGCCACCACACTGTGAGCCCTTAGAGAAGGAAACATCCTGTGGCAGATGCAGTCATTGGCAGGTGTAAGAGGTGGCCACGCAGGACCAATTTTGGGTTGTGGTAGGTTGGGTTTTTAGGCAGAGAGAAGCTCATGATAGGGTTAGGAGGGGTCTACACACATTTTAAGAGTACACAAGCTTAACAGGAGATAATATTCCAGTTCGTGATTATATTTCAAAATTAATTATTTTAATTGCATGCGTCAAAGAAGCATGTTGGACTTCAACCCTCAAGACGTTTCATTCTGCGTTAACGCAACCTCAGAGTCAAACGAAAACATAGATTCTTAAAAGGGAAAATCCACTCAAAATCTATCTTTTGGTATTATTTTCATTAGGGACTGAATGTTATTTATAATAAGGGTTACATGGAGAAAATCTGACCTATTTGAAATGAAAATGGATGGCCCTCCCTTCCACAAAAATATAAACCCTCCCTGATATCTTGAAGAAAGAAAAAAAGTGACTCTCCCCTATAACCAACACAATAATTTCAACAACAAAGTGGATAGCAGAGAACATGTTTACCGTTTACCCTCACTTCCTGGACAGACCAAAGCCTTAGATATGTAGTTTAAGAAACTGTTCTTCGTCCTGTTAGCATTACATGGCAACACAGGAATTTTGATAGCGCACAGGGCTGCAGGCCAGAAAGTTTTGGGTTCGCAGGCCACTGTGGACAAGAGTAGGCGTGGAAAGATCTCCTTTATAGTAAAAGCATTGCATGAATCTATCATCGTATTTTCAGGTCAGAGAAAAAATTGCCAATTCTACGTAATTTTACATATTAGCGGAATATTTTTTAATACCACACAAATTACAGAAATGACAGGCTAAGAATGGACAGAGAGATAGGCCTATGTATTCATATTATTATTTTCAATGCCAAATCAGTGTGCCTTGTTTGCAACAAAACTGTTCCTGTTTATAAATAATTACATAAATAAATAACTTCAGACATCTGTGGCATTGTGTTGTGTGACAAAACTGCACATTTTAAAAAGTGGCCTTTTATTGTCCCCAGCACAAGGTGCACCTGTGTAATGATCATGCTGTTTAATCAGCTTCTTGATATGCCACACCTGTCAGGTGGATGGATTATCTTGGCAAAGGAGAAATGCTCGCTAACAGGGATGTAAACAAACGTGTGCACAACATTTGAGAGAAATAAGCTTTTCGTGTGTATGGAAAATTTCAGGGATTTTTTATTTCAGCTCATGAAACATGGGTCCAACACTTTACATGTTGCGTTTATATTTCTGTTCAGTGTATAATCGGATACGATTTATTTTCTTCTAAATCTTAAGCTAACAAGTGGTAGGCCTGTGCTTTTTGCCATTTTCTTGAATAAAAGGTAGGCCTATGGCATACCCTCTCATACCCCCTCAATTTGAGTCTTGGTTTTAACTTAACAGCCCGTCACTGACATGGAGGTAGACTATTTAAAGAGTGCATGGACGAATTGACCGACAAATCTATGGATATAGCAGCGTGTAGCCTAATTTCATCTGTCAAACAGGTAGGCCTACCTCTTATTTCTTAAATAGGAAGAAATAGGCTCCAACACAAAGACTTCTTGTTGTTAGTAAAGTCTAATTAAAATGAAGACGGTTTAGATGAATTATGCCTACTCGAATTTGCCTACTTTCAGCACCATGAGCTGTCCATCTCCTATTGATTGTGTCGCGGCTGCTGCTTCAAGTTTCAGAACCACAATGTAAGTTACTCGATCTCTGGCTTATTGTGAGGTCAATAACTCTGATAAATACATCATGGGCAAGAAACATATTGTTTTTAATCAAATCTATTATAGTAGTAGCAAGCTATCAAAGTTGACCTCCGGTCCTCCTACTCATCTTGCACTCTCCTTCTCTAACTGAACAGAACATAGGCTATAGGCTAGTCCTTGCACAAGATAGTGCAATTTTTGGACTAGGCCTAATCAACAACAACAAAAAAATGTGACTCTCCTCCTGAACTGCCACTGTAGCCCTACGCAGCACAGCCATTGGTTAGGCAGCACACAAAAACGTTTTTGATCAGCAAGAGCAGAGCAGGCCGGGGCTCAGGGTTGGAATATCCATTGCAACAGCTATCTTAGAAATATAACTTTGCTCTGTGCTTCTCCGAGCATGCACTTCATAGCCTAGTATAGCCTATGGATCATTAGATTGAGACCACACTAAATAGCCTATAGGCGAAATTGATATTGCACAACCAGCGGCGAATCAGAGATGAGGGGTGGCATCAGGCACACATCCATATATAGCCTAATAAGCAACTAATTCTAAAACACTGAGAAATATTGAAATGTCATTCATTACATGACCCTCCCCTGGACTAGATTAAAAAAATACTAAACCCTCCCCTTGACTGAAATTGAAGAAGCATGACCCTCCCCCATTTTCCTCAAAGGTACCCATTCTGTACATTTCAATCTGTCCCTTAGTCCACGGTTGATACAGTCCCAAATTGTTTTGCATGTCAGCAGTCAAGTTTTCAAGATATTGGACTTTCAATAAGCAAAGTGTCACCGGCCACGTCGGGGAGAATTTTTGCATACCCTGATCCTTTTCCTTTTAACCTAATTCTCCTAACCTGCTACGTTAATTCTACTAACCTGCTGTGTAAGTTCTAACCTGATACGAAAAGTCATTTCTGCATGTTGCATGTAGAGTCATAGAAGACTATAAGCCATCTCTAGTTAAGTGAGAACATAGCCAAGGGTCAATAGGATGTAACCTAAAACGCCGGTCCCTTTGTCCAACTGATGTAATGAGCCTGTAATGAGGATCCTGTAATATTCATCACTAGGATCGGCTGACAGAGACTGAGATGCTATCTGCGTGTGCACCACACACCCACAGGGGGTCCTCTCAGTCTCCACACAATCACAACAAAATGGGCAAATGGAAAGACACAGGAAGGATCCAAGTAAAGGCATACATCAAAGATGTTTTCATTTGTTCTTGTAGCGACCTTAAACCAACACCTAGCGACCTCGTCAAGACGTTCTGACCTTTTGGCGTAACGGTTAAGGTGTTGGCTTGACAGTCTCTGGACCCGGGTTGGAGAGCTGGTCAGGACTACCCCCAGAATTCCCTACATTGGTGTCAGAAGTGGGATGGCCATCGGAGAGGCATGTACACGTGAGGGACTCGAGGTGTCACGCTCTCCTGAAGGAAGGGGGTAATGTAGCGACCTTAACCCAACACCAATCTAGTCAAGAGGTTCGGACCTTTTGGCGTAACGGTTGAGGTGTTGGCTTAAATTTAAAAATATGCCATTTAGCAGACACTTTTATCCAAAGCGACTTACAGTCATGTGTGCATACATTGGCTTGACAGTCATTGGACACGGGTTCGAGTCCTGGTCGGCGCTACCCCCCGAATTCGCTACATTAACAGTAAAGGGCTATTCCAATGAATGACACAATATCCATGATACATTTAGGTGAAAATGTTCAATTGTAGGAGCAGGAATGGTGAAACCAAAGATACTTCCCCTTTCATCTGTGGTAACCTTATCCTAGCGCTCCCGGCCAATTCAATTCCATCATTCGTTAGGTTTAATCCACTCTTTCATAATATTGACTATGTGGAGTGTGGTGGATGGGCAACAGCCTCTCTCTCTCACACACAGCTTTTAGTTGACAGCTGTCAAACGCCAATTCAATTTAAACCACAAAAAAAATGTAACCTGTTGTTTAGGCTCCTCACTCACCTCTCTAGAATCTGTCTTTAGGCAAATGCAAACCAACCACTTGCATTGTCTCTGGAATAACTTTCGATGATGCCAAAACGTGCATGCAAAGCTATATACAATGCCATTGTTGTCTCAAATGTTTATTGATACATGCATGCATCAACTTACCTACAACACAGTGATGATGCTGAAGATTCGACGTTCCCCTGATATGAAATCACAACAAGAAGACTGAAGATTGACTTTTGCAAGTTCTGGCTAGACAGCTAACACTAGCTAATAACATCAACTTGCTATCTAGATATCTGTAACTACAAATTCAGCAAGCTATGGACTGCTTGTGAAGCGTACAGATTTCCAGGCTGTAAGGATTCCGATGTGTTCCATATAAACAAAAATGCGCTAAACCTTCACAAACGAACATCCAAGACCGCTTAGCAAGCATGCTAGCAAGAAAACGCTAGCTGTATATATTTTTTTGCAGAATGGGGATTTGAGTGCCGTGTCTAGGCAACCACAAGCTTCACCCTCAACTTTTCAGCTGGAGCAGAGCTGGTTGATTAGCTAGAACAGCAGTTAGCTAGCTAGCAACAACGCTAGCTATCTAGTTCCGTGTACCAGAAGAAAGTAATCTACACATGGGTATTTTTGCCCTTTCCCCCGTGATTTGGCGTGTTTGTTACAACAATTTCGGACAATTGTTATAATAATACATTTATATTCAGCTAAACTGGCCACGTGAAATCTAGATGTTTGTTCTCGCGACACGCGGGAGGGAACTCTGGCCAGTGTTGCCAACTGTTTTCCAAGAACAGAAGCTGCTGCTGTTCTTCTTCTTCTTCTTCTTCTTCTTCTTCGGAGTTTAAGGGCGGTTGGCGTCCAATATGTTGCATTACCGCCACCCAACTGGTATATTATATGAATTCATTATACTTTGTAATACATTTTATTTTATTTAAAATAACTAATAAACTAACCCTACACACATTAAAAACCCACTACCCCATTCCACTACTTTGACCCTATCTTCTCCTGCACCATGCGAGCGGCCTGGGAGGACAAGACACCACCACTCAACACACCTTTTAACTCTTCTGAAGTCAAATAACAGTAGCTATTGGTGGTGGTGGTGGTGGTGGTACTTCTTCTTCTTCTTCTTCTTCTTCTTCAAGGTTTTATGGCAGACTACCCCAATTGAAGTATTGCCGCCATCTACTGTACGGCGTATTTAAAAAAAAAAGTATTCCATTGCGGGAAGGGGGGTAAATGAGTGCAGTTGATAACCACAGCCCTTTTTCTTACCACCTCCTTCACCCTAACAGGACATTTCAGAAATTCGGGTTCACAGCTCACCACCACAATTGCAGCCTTTAGGCTCAGCTGGCATACGATACCCCTCCGTCTACATACACTTGACACATTACCAAATAATTTGCATTTATCACACTGCATGGGTTTGGGCATGAAGGCTCTCACAGGGAATCTCATGAAACCCAAATACCTGTGAGAAGGAAGAGACTCTTCATCAAAAAACAATAGAATGGACGTAGTGGGCTTCCTCACTCGATCCACCATGCGGGTCAGTCGGTGTGCACCAACCACTGGATCCAATTCTTCACATATATCCTTTGCATTTACTTCTAGCGCTACCCCAGAGATAACACCCTTGATAGGCACCCTGCTTCGAAGATCCACACATGACGCATTCCAATTCAATGTCTTATTAACGTGCAGAGCTCGCTCCTTCTGTTCCATAGATACAAAAACGAAATAAGCCCTCTTCTCATTACTCTCATCCAACGCATTCACAATTTCTTATAGAGACTTCAATCGGATCTCCCAGGTAACAACATCGATCCAAAACCCTTACTCCGACCAAAAAAGAATCAGAACTAGGCTTGTATTTATACACTGAACAAATATAAACGCAACATGCAACAATTTCTAAGATTTTACTGAGTTACAGGTCATATAGGGAAATCAGTCAATTGAAATAAATTCATTAGGCCCTAATCTATGGATTTCACATGACTGGGAATACAGATATGCATCTTTTGGTCACAGATACCTTTAAAAAAAAGTAGGGGCGTGGATCAGAAAACCAGTCAGTATCTGGTGTGACCATAATTTGCCTCATGCAGCAGGACACATCTCCTTCGCATAGAGTTGACCAGGCTGTTGATTGTGGCCTGTGGAATGTTGTCCCACTCCTCTGCAATGGCTGTGCGAAGTTGCTGGATATTGGTGGGAACTGGAACACGCTGTCGTACACGTTGATCCAGAGCATCCCAAACATGCTCAATGGGTGACATGTCTGGTGAGTATGCAGGCCATGGAATAACTGGGACATTTTCAGCTTCCAGGAATTGTGTACATAGGATTCGTCGTCGTCGGGTGAGGTTGTGTCTCTCTCTGGCGGGAGGTAAGCTTGGCTTATATGGCTTGTATGGTGTCGAGTAAAGCTTAAACTATGTAGTTAGATTGTAGTTAGGTATTGTAGGTAGTTATTGTGGGTTATTGTATGTAATTATTTTAGGTATTGTATTCGGCTGAGCCCGGTGAAGCACGAGTCCCTGTACCTGGACTAGCTAGCGGGTAGCTACTGGTAACTATTAGCAACTGTGGATAGTTGTTTCACGCTTGAGAGTACCTGTAATTACGCCAGCTAGCTGCCTACAATAATTACATACAATAATGCCTACCATTCAGCCGTTTTTCTAACCTCATTGTCTGAAGCGTTAACGTTAGGTAGTAAGTAGCTACTGTGCTCGAAATGTAGCTAGCTTGTTGCTACCTGGATAGCTACTAAACAATAGCTGGAACGACCTAGCGAACAGACGCGAACTGGCTGAATCGATTCAGTGGCTAGCTTTGCACTTGGCTAGCT
This sequence comes from Coregonus lavaretus, assembly GCF_964263955.1. Taxonomy (NCBI): domain Eukaryota; kingdom Metazoa; phylum Chordata; class Actinopteri; order Salmoniformes; family Salmonidae; genus Coregonus; species Coregonus lavaretus. The sequence continues at coordinate 27,975 of NW_028162473.1, read as the reverse complement.
AACAGTAGCTGCTAGGGGTAAGTTATAACCTACATTTGTGTTTTTGTTTTTACATACTGGTAGCCAGAGTCGTTCAAGGGAATTCGGGACATGGGTGACTAGTTAACGTTAGCTTGGCTCTCTCTGTGTGTTCGTGCCGTGGGAGGAGGGGTTTTTTCGTTGGCAGAAAGCAATGGCTAGCTAGTATGGTAACTATTCTAGCTAACTAACTGGCTGAATAAGTTGACGACGGACTCGCTCAAGCTGTCGGGACTAACCCACAACGTCAGACACGGACACGAATGATCTGCTTGTCGTGTTGAGACACTGGTGGTTTGTTGTGGCCGAGTATTGGTGCTAAACCGTTTTGTTGGAGCCCGGCATGCTAGTTGGCTGTGGCGTCATATGACTAGGTGCTCTGGATGGTTTTCACTGAAGAATACTGTACCAAGTTAGCTAGCTGAATAAACTAAGTTAGTCTATTCCTAGAAAACATTGAACCGCTGTAGTTTACAACAATTATAGTTTCTGAGGTGGAAGTTGGGAGAGTTATATTTGGGTGTTTCAGTGAAACGTAAGTGAGGGAGGCCACCCTCTCTCGCTTTCCCAGATGTTTAGTTCATTTCATTCCGATCTCCTTTGCATTATTGTAGCCATTTTCTATAGCCTGTCAACTATGCCTCTGTCTATCCCTGTTCTCTCCTCTCCGCACAGGCTATACAAACGCCTCACACCGCATGGCTGCTGCCTCTCTAACCTGGTGGTCCCTGCACGCATGACACACGTGGAGTTCCAGGTCTCCGGCAGCCTCTGGAACTGCCGTTCTGCGGCCAACAAGGCAGAGTTAATCTCAGCCTATGCTACCCTCCAGTCCCTCGACTTCTTGGCGCTTACGGAAACATGGATTACCACTGAAAACACTGCTACTCCTACTGCTCTCTCCTCGTCTGACCATGTGTTCTCGCATACCCCGAGAGCATCTGGTCAGCGGGGTGGTGGCACAGGAATCCTCATCTCTCCCAAGTGGACATTCTCTCTTTTTCCCGTGACCCATCTCCTCATTTGAATTCCATGCTGTCAGAGTCACTAGCCCATTCAAGCTTAACATCCTTGTCATTTATCGCCCTCCAGGTTCCCTTGGAGAGTTCATCAATGAGCTTGACGCCTTGATAAGTTCCTTTCCTGAGGATGGCTCACCCCTCACAGTTCTGGGTGACTTCAACCTCCCTACGTCTACCTTTGACTCATTTCTCTCTGCCTCCTTCTTTCCACTCCTCTCCTCTTTTGACCTCACCCTCTCCCCCTACTCACTTGACCTCATCTTTACTAGATGCTGTTCTTCTACTAATCTCACTGCAACTCCCCTCCATGTCTCCGACCACTACTTTGTATCCTTTTCTCTCTCGCTCTCCTCCAACACTACTCACTCTGCCCCTACTCAGATGGTAATGCGCCGTCGCAACCTTCGCTCTCTCTCTCCCGCTACTCTCTCCTCTTCCATCCTATCATCTCTTCCCTCTGCTCAATCCTTCTCCCTCCAATCTCCTGATTCTGCCTCCTCAACCCTCCTCTCCTCCCTTTCTGCATCCTTTGACACTCTATGTCCCCTATCATCCCGGCCGGCTCGGTCCTCCCCTCCTGCTCCGTGGCTTGACGACTCATTGCGAGCTCACAGAACAGGGCTCCGGGCAGCCGAGCGGAAATGGAGGAAACTAGACTCCCTGCGGACCTGGCATCTTTTCACTCCCTCCTCTCTACATTTTCTTCATCTGTTTCTGCTGCTAAAGCAACTTTCTACCACTCTAAATTCCAAGCATCTGCCTCTAACCCTAGGAAGCTCTTTGCCACCTTCTCCTCCCTGCTGAATCACATCTCTGCATGTCTGGCAGACACATCAGTGTGGATGACGGATCACCACCTCAAGCTGAACCTCAGCAAGACGGAGCTGCTCTTCCTCCCGGGGAAGGACTGCCCGTTCCATGATCTCGCCATCACGGTTGACAACTCCGTTGTGTCCTCCTCCCAGAGTGCGAAGAGCCTTGGCGTGACCCTGGACAACACCCTGTCGTTCTCCGCTAACATCAAGGCGGTGACCCGATCCTGTAGGTTCATGCTCTACAACATTTGGCGAGTACGACCCTGCCTTACACAGGATGTGGCACAGGTCCTAATCCAGGCACTTGTCATCTCCCGTCTGGATTACTGCAACTTGCTGTTGGCTGGGCTCCGTGCCTGTGCCATTAACATTTTTTTTTTTTATTAAACCCCTACAACTCATCCTGAATGCCGCAGCCCGTCTGGTGTTCAACCTTCCCAAGTTCTCTCACGTCACCCCGCTCCTCCGCATACTCCACTGGCTTCCAGTTGAAGCTCGCATCTGCTACAAGACCATGGTGCTTGCCTACGGAGCTGTGAGGGGAACGGCACCTCCGTACCTTCAGGCTCTGATCAGTCCCTACACCCAAACGAGGGCATTGCGTTCATCCACCTCTGGCCTGCTGGCCCCCCTACCTCTGCGGAAGCACAGTTCCCGCTCAGCCCAGTCAAAACTGTTCACTGCTCTGGCACCCCCAATGGTGGAACAAGCTCCCTCACGACGCCAGGACAGCGGAGTCACTCACCACGTTCCGGAGACACTTGAAACCCCACCTCTTTAAGGAATACCTGGGATAGGATAAAGTAATCCTTCTACCCCCCCTTACCCCACCCCAAAGAAATTAAAAAAAACATATTGTAAAGTGGTTATCCCACTGGCTATAAGGTGTATGCACCAATTTGTAAGTCGCTCTGGATAAGAGCGTCTACTAAATGACGTAAATGTAAATGTGTACAGATCCTTGAGACATGGGGCCGTGCATTATCATGCTGAAACATGAGGTGATTGCGGCGGATGAATGGCATGACAATAGGCCTCAGGATTTCGTCACTGTATCTCTGTACATTCAAATTGAATGTAATTGTGTTCATTGTCAGTAGCTTATGCCTGCCCATACCATAACCCCACCACCACTATGGAACCCTCTGTTCACAACGCTGACATCAGCAAACCCCTCGCCCTCACAACGCCAGACTGCCGTCTGCCCGGTACAGTTGAAACCGGGATTAATCCGTGAAGAGCACACTTCTCCAGCGTGCCAGGGGCCATCAAAGATGAGCATTTTCCCACTGAAGTCGGTTACGACGCCAAACTGCAGTCAGGTCAAGACCCTGGTGAGGACGACGAGCACGCAGATGAGCTTCCCTGAGACGGTTTCTGACAGTTTGTGCAGAAATTCTTCGGTTGTGCAAACCTACAGTTTCATCAGCTATCTAGGTGGCTCGTCTCAGACAATTTCACAGGTGAAGAACCCGGAGCAGGAGTGGTTACACGTGGTCTGCAGTTATGAGGCCAGTTGGAGGTACTGCCAAATTCTCTAAAACAATGTTGGAGGCACCTTATGGCTGAGAAATTAACATTAAATTATCTGCCAACAGCTCTGGTGGACATTCCTTCAGTCAGCATGCCAATTGCACTCTCCCTTAAAGAGACATCTGTGGCATTGTGTTGTGTGACAAAACTACACACTTTAGACTGGCCTTTTATTGTCCCCAGCACAAAGTGCACCTGTGTAATGATCATGCTGTTTAATCAACTTCTTGATATGCCACACCTGTCAGGTGGATGGATTATCTTGTCAAAGGAGAAATGCTCACTAACAGGGATGTAAACATAATTAGTTAAATAAAGTCCACCTGTGTGCAATCTAAGTGTCACATGATCTGTCACATGATCTCAGTATATATACACCTGTTCTGAAAGGCCCCAGAGTCTGCAACACCACTAAGCAAGGGGCACCACCAAGTAAGCGGCACCATGAAGACCAAGGAGCTCTCCAAACAGGTCAGTTGTGGAGAAGTACAGATCAGGGTTGGGTTATAAAAAAATATCAGAAACTTTGAACATCCCATGGAGCACCATTAAAACCATTAATAAAAAATGGAAAGAATATGGCACCACAACAAACCTGCCAAGAGAGGGCCGCCCACCAAAACTCACGGACCAGGCAAGGAGGGCATTAATCAGAGAGGCAACAAAGATACCAAAGATAACCCTGAAGGAGCTGCAAAGCTCCACAGCGGAGATTGGAGTATCTGTCCATAGGACCACTTTAAGCCGTAAACTCCACAGAGCTGGGCTTTATGGAAGAGTGGCCAGAAAAAAGCCATTGCTTAAAGAAAAAAATAAGCAAACACGTTTGGTGTTCGCCAAAAGGTATGTGGGAGACTCCCCAAACATATGGAAGAAGGTACTCTGGTCAGATGAGACTAAAATTGAGCTTTTTGGCCATCAAGGAAAATGCTATGTCTGGCGCAAACCCAACACCACTCATCACCCCGAGAACACCATCCCCACAGTGAAGCATGGTGGTGGCAGCATCATGCTGTGGGGATGTTTTTCATCGGCAGGGACTGGGAAACTGGTCAGAATTGAAGGAATGATGGATGGCGCTATATACAGGGAAATTATTGAGGGAAACCTGTTTCAGTCTTCCAGAGATTTGAGACTGGGACAGAGGTTCACCTTCCAGCAGGACAATGACCCTAAGCATACTGCTAAAGCAACACTTGAGTGGTTTAAGGGGAAACATTTAAATGTCTTGGAATGGCCTAGTCAAAGCCCAGACCTCAATCCAATTGTCACGCCCTGGCTCTGGGGACTCTGAAATGTTGAGCCAGAGTGTGGATTTTCTATGTTTAGTTTTCACTGTGTAGCTTCTATGTTGTGTTTTCTATGTTTTGGTTTCTGTTCTAGATCGTATAGATCTATGTTGGGCAGGGTGGTTCCCAATCAGAGGCAGCTGTTGCTCGTTGTCTCTGATTGGGAGCCATACTTAGGTAGGCTGTTTTCATATGTTCTTTGTGGGATCTTGTTCCAGTTGGTTGGTGTTAGTACCGTTGGACTTCACGTATCGTTTGTTGTTTTGTTTATCGTGTGTGCACTTAATAAAATAAGATGTACGAATATCACGCTGCGCCTTGGTCCTCCTCCTTCGACGAGAGTGACAGAAGATCCCACCACACCAGGACCAAGCAGCGTGTCCAGGAACACACGCAGGAGGTAACATTAGTAGATATCCTCCTCGGTTGGGGGCAGATTACGGAGGAGGAGGCCGTCCGTTGCCGGAGGGCTATGAAGGGGGAGACCCAGGCAGGAGAGGAGAAGCGGCGCCAACTGGGCCGTGGTCGGACAGGCGAGAGGCACCCCAAAAAAATGTTTAGGGAGGGGCACATGGCATGGACGACGGGGCTGCTGGAGGCAGAGAAGGGGAGAGTTCGTGGACGAGGAGAAAAGGCCACCGGGTTACGGGAGCCATTGGTGAGAAAAGGGAAGGAAGATGTAGAGGCACGGCGAGAGGTACTGAGGTGTATTGCCAGTCCGGTCCGGCCTGTTCCTGATCCCCGTTTAAGGCCAGTGGTGTGTGTTCCCAGTACGGTCCGGCCTGTTCCTGTCCCTCGCACCAAGCCTAAGGTGCGCGTCGCCAGCCCGGCCCGGCCTGTTCTTGCTCCCCGCACCAAGCCAATGGTGCGCGTTGCCAGCCCGGCCCGGCCTGTTCCTGCTCCCCGCACCAAGCTAATGGTGCGCGTCGCCAGCCCGGCCCGGCCTGTTCCTGCTCCCCGCACCAAGCTAATGGTGCGCGTCGCCAGCCCGGCCCGGCCTGTTCCTGCTCCCCGCACCAAGCCTACGGTGCGCGTCGCCAGCCCGGCCTGTTCCTGCTCCCCGCACCAAGCTAATGGTGCGCGTCGCCAGCCCGGCCCGGCCTGTTCCTGCTCCCCGCACCAAGCTAATGGTGCGCGTCGCCAGCCCGGCCCGGCCTGTTCCTGCCCCTCGCACCAAGCCTACGGTGCGCGTCGCCAGCCCGGCCCGGCCTGTTCCTGCTCCCCGCACCCAGCTAATGGTGCGCGTCGCCAGCCCGGCCCGGCCTGTTCCTGTCCCTCGCACCAAGCCTACGGTGCGCGTCGCCAGCCCGGCCCGGCCTGTTCCTGCTCCACGCCCCAAGCCAGGGGTGCGCATCGTCAGCCCGGTCCGGCCCGTTCCTGCTCCACGCACCAAGCCAGGGGTGCGCATCGTCAGCCCGGTACGGCCCGTTCCTGCTCCACGCACCAAGCCAGGGGTGCGCATCGTCAGCCCGGTAGGGCCCGTTCCTGCTCCACGCACCAAGCCAGGGGTGCGCATCGTCAGCCCGGTACGGCCCGTTCCTGCTCCCCGCACCAAGCCAGGGGTGCGCATCGTCAGCCCGGTCCGGCCCGTTGCTGCTCCACGCACCAAGCCAGGGGTGCGCATCGTCAGCCCGGTCCGGCCCGTTCCTGCTCCACGCACCAAGCCAGGGGTGCGCGTCGTCAGTCCGGCACAACCCGTGCCTGGGTCACCGGTGCCTGGTCAGGTACCGGTCAGCTGCTCCACACCGGAGCCTAAGCAATCCGCTCCTACGATGTCCAGTCCAGCTCCAGCCAGCGGGGCCAGACCGGACCAGGGGCGCTACGGGGGGATTGTTGGAGGGTGGTGGTCAAGCCCGGAGCCGGAACCGCCTCCGAGGAGGAATGCCCACCCAGCCCTCCCCTGTTTGGTTTATGTTTAGGCGCGGTCGCAGTCCGCGCCTTTGGGGGGGGGTACTGTCACGCCCTGGCTCTGGGGACTCTGAAATGTTGAGCCAGGGTGTGGATTTTCTATGTTTAGTTTTCACTGTGTAGCTTCTATGTTGTGTTTACTATGTTTTGGTTTCTGTTCTAGATCGTATAGATCTGTGTTGGGCAGGGTGGTTCCCAATCAGAGGCAGCTGTTGCTCGTTGTCTCTGATTGGGAGCCATACTTAGGTAGGCTGTTTTCATATGTTCTTTGTGGGATCTTGTTCCAGTTGGTTTGTGTTAGTACCGTTGGACTTCACGTATCGTTTGTTGTTTTGTTTATCGTGTGTGCACTTAATAAAATAAGATGTACGAATATCACGCTGCGCCTTGGTCCTCCTCCTTCGACGAGCGTGACACCAATTGAGAATCTGTGGTATGACTTAAAGATTGCTGTACACCAGCGGAACCCATCCAACTTGAAGGAGCTGGAGCAGTTTTGCCTTGAAGAATGGGCAAAAATCCCAGTGGCTAGATGTGCCAAGCTTATAGAGACATACCACAAGAGACATGCAGCTGTAATTGCTGCAAAAGGTGGCTCTACAAAGTATTGACTTTGGGGGAGTGAATAGTTATGCACGCTCAAGTTCTGTTTTTTTGTCTTATTTCTTGTTTGTTTCACAAAAAATATTTTGCATCTTCAAAGTGGTAGGCATGTTGTGTAAATCAAATGATACAAACCCCCCCAAAATTCATTTTAGTTCCAGGTTGTAAGGCAACAAAATCGGAAAAATGCCAAGGGGGGGGGAATAATTTCGCAAGGTATTGTATCTAGATATACACTGCTCAAAAAAATAAAGGGAACACTAAAATAACACATCCTAGATCTGAATGAATGAAATAATCTTATTAAATACATTTTCTTTACATAGTTGAATGTGCTGACAACAAAATCACACAAAAATTATCAATGGAAATCACCCTCAAAATTAAAGTGGAAAACCACACTACAGGCTGATCCAACTTTGATGTAATGTCCTTAAAACAAGTCAAAATGAGGCTCAGTAGTGTGTGTGGCCTCCACGTGCCTGTATGACCTCCCTACAACGCCTGGACATGCTCCTGATGAGGTGGCGGATGGTCTCCTGAGGGATCTCCTCCCAGACCTGGATTAAAGCATCCGCCAACTCCTGGACAGTCTGTGGTGCAACGTGGCGTTGGTGGATGGAGCGAGACATGATGTCCCAGATGTGCTAAATTGGATTCAGGTCTGGGGAACGGGCGGGCCAGTCCATAGCATCAATGCCTTCCTCTTGCAGGAACTGCTGACACACTCCAGCCACATGAGGTCTAGCATTGTCTTGCATTAGGAGGAACCCAGGGCCAACCGCACCAGCATATGGTCTCACAAGGGGTCTGAGGATCTCATCTCGGTACCTAATGGCAGTCAGGCTACCTCTGGCGAACACATGGAGGGCTGTGTGGCCCCCCAAAGAAATGCCACCCCACACCATGACTGACCCACCGCCAAACCGGTCATGCTGGAGGATGTTGCAGGCAGCAGAACATTCTCCACGGCGTCTCCAGACTCTGTCACGTCTGTCACATGTGCTCAGTGTGAACCTGCTTTCATCTGTGAAGAGCACAGGGCGCCAGTGGCGAATTTGCCAATCTTGGTGTTCTCTGGCAAATGCCAAACGTCCTGCACGGTGTTGGGCTGTAAGCACCCCCACCTGTGGACGTCGGGCCCTCATACCACCCTCATGGAGTCTGTTTCTGATCGTTTGAGCAGACACATGCACATTTGTGGCCTGCTGGAGGTCATTTTGCAGGGCTCTGGCAGTGCTCCTCCTGCTCCTCCTTGCACAAAGGCGGAGGTAGCAGTCCTGCTGCTGGGTTGTTGCCCGCCTACGGCCTCCTCCACGTCTCCTGATGTACTGGCCTGTCTCCTGGTAGCGCCTCCATGCTCTGGACACTACGCTGACAGACACAGCAAACCTTCTTGCCACAGCTCGCATTGATGTGCCATCCTGGATGAGCTGCACTACCTGAGCCACTTGTGTGGGTTGTAGACTCCGTCTCATGCTACCACTAGAGTGAAAGCACCGCCAGCATTCAAAAGTGACCAAAACATCAGCCAGGAAGCATAGGAACTGAGAAGTGGTCTGTGATCACCACCTGCAAAACCAGTCCTTTATTGGGGGTGTCTTGCTAATTGCCTATAATTTCCACCTGTTGTCTATTCCATTTGCACAACAGCATGTGAAATGTATTGACAATCAGTGTTGCTTCCTAAGTGGACAGTTTGATTTCACAGAAGTGTGATTGACTTGGAGTTACATTGTGTTGTTTAAGTGTACCCTTTATTTTTTTGAGCAGTGTATTTTGTTTATTTTTTATCTGTGATTCCTAAAAAAGTATGCCTGCGGGCTGTTGCTGATTGCAAAAATTAATGTAGCATTAGCCCAGTGGTGATTTAAGCATGTACTTTCGCAAGCCACTGTATTGCGCCACCTACTGCGTGGGCTGTGTCAGCCTACTGTTCTGTAGTATGAATTCATTACACTTTGTGACACAAAAGACAGGGAAAAGTGAAGAAAAAGCTGATGCAGCACTCCATCACTCTCCTTCTTGGTCAAATAGCCCTTACACAGCCTTGGGGTGTGTTGGGTCATTGTCCTGTTGAAAAACAAATGATAGTCCCACTAAGCGCAAACCAGATGGGATGGCGTAGCGCTGCAGAATGCTGTGGTAGCCATGCTGGTTAAGTGTGCCTTGAATTCTAAATAAATCACAGACAGTGTCACCAGCAAAGCACCCCCACACCATCACACCTCCTCCTCCATGCTTCACTTTGGCAACCACACATGCAGAGATCATCCATTCACCTACTCTGCGTCTTACAAAGACACGGCGGTTGGAACCAAAAATCTCACATTTGGACTCGTCAGACCAAAGGACAGATTTCCACTGGTCTAATGTCCATTGCTCGTGTTTCTTGGTCCAAGCAAGTCTCTTCTTCTTACTGGTGTCCTTTAGTAGTGGTTTCTTTGCAGCGATTCGACCATGAAGGCCTGATTCACGCAGTCTCCTCTGAACAGTTGATGTTGAGATGTGTCTGTTACTTGAACTCTGTGAAGCATTTATTTGGGCTGCAATCTGAGCTGCAGTTGACTCTAATGAACCTACACTCTGCAGCAGAGGTAACTCTGGGTCTTCCTTTCCTGTGGCGGTCCTCATGAGAGCCAGTTTCATCATAGCACTTGATGGTTTTTGTGACTGCACTTGAAGAAACTTTCAAAGTTCTTGAAATGTTCCGTATTGACTGACCTTCATGTCTTATGATGGACTGTCGTTTCTCTTTGCTTATTTGAGCTGTTCTTGCCATAATATGGACTTGGTCTTTTCCCAAATAGGGCTATCTTCTGTAAACCAACCCTACCTTGTCACAACACAACTGATTGGCTCAAATTCATTAAGAATGAAATAAATTCCTCAAATTAACTTTTAACAAAATGTCGGAAACATTAACTTGCTTGACCATGCTGTAGTAGGTCATGTAACTGTTTGTTTGTGGACTTGACCACACAGATGTTGCTCTCTGGTTTTGTGATGAAACAGAGGTGTGGTTGAATGTATTCTGCCACTGTGTCTTCTTATTGTCTCGGCCTAGGCCTATATATCATGGTGGCAAGGAATATGAACTAACAGGTTATAGAGCAAACAAAGCAATTATCACAACACAGGTTGTAATATGGCTTTTTTTCCTGCCTTGGCTTCCTCTGTGATTTTACCCATGCACCCCTGCTGCTAAATAGAATGTTTGAAGGAGAACAAAAATGAACTAATAAAAAGAGTAAAGCAGATCACTTTTAGATTATTATAATTGTTGTACTTTTATTATTTATCCCTTGGAGAGCTGTGGTGTCATTTAACAACAAAATAACCGATGTAATAAATTAACTTTACTCGCTGCTGCAGTGGGGAGAGGACCGAGAGGCGGGAGAGGACAGAAAGATGGGAGATGGGAGATGGGGCGCAAGTGACGGGTGCACACACGCAGCAGCAGCCGGCGGAAGCGCACAGCTGAACTGAACACACACAAACAGGGAAGTTTGTCGCTGGGGCAGCCGTAAAAACTAGCTAATTTTTTTGCTATACTCTTTTACCAATAAAAGTCGCTGGAGAGGTCTGAAAACTGTCTAAATCTAGCAACAAAGTCTCTAAAATGGCAACGCTGGCTCTGACACCTGTGGCTCGCAGCGGAGCTCCATAAAAATATACATAAAAATGATAGCTTTACAACAGAAGTTAAAGTATCCTTCTTTCATCTGAATAAATCAATCAAATAAAAATATGCAAGAGACAGTTTGGGACTTTTTGTAATTAGTAAATAAAGGGGAATTTAAATGTTAATACTGAATCATGGGTAAAGTAGTTCTTTATTCCTCTGTCAAACTCATAGACTTTAAAAGGTCAACGTACACAGCAGAAGCATACTGCACTGTCAAATATTTGTATAACTAACCCTTATTCCTCTATCAACCTCATAGACTTTAAAAAGGTCAACGTAAACAGCTGAATCATATTGTCCTGTATTTGGTACTACCACAGATAGAACAATGAGGGTTAGTTATAAAAATCTTTGGTACTACTGTCTTTGGCTGAAGGATTTTCAACTACATTTCCCGAGAGCCACCAGCTTTGCGGCGCATGCCTATAAACGATTCACTGGCCACCTCGTGACCACTGATTTCAAGAAATAGGGGTGACCTCTTGTTGCAAGAACAGTCCAAGCTACTATATAAAGATGGTAAGTAACAAACAAAAAAGTTGTATGAACTTTGTTTACAAAACTTTAGCTTTACTACAATGATAATTGCTAGTACGCTGACAGCGAGGTGACATTTCGTTCGCTTGTTGCCAGCAACCAACGCTTGCTTCTGCAAGTATCTAACCTAACTTATAACGTTAGCTAGCTAGCTACCGGGAACCAACTTTTGTATCAAGTTCTATACCTACGGTTCGACCAAGTTAAACATGTTTGTAAAACGATGTTGCATGTGATTCTTGTGTTATGATGTTTAAAGACAAGTTGGAAGGAATACACTGGCTAATTCATTAGAAAGGATTGTTGGAAATGTGCCAGTCAACTTGGCACGTTTTAACATCATGTCGTTTCGACATCTGTGTAGTATGCAAATTTGTCCACATAAATTTGAAAAAGGTCCGAAATGGGCAGAATGTGTTAATGTGGCCTAATGTTATCTAGCTGTCTGACTATTACATGCGACTTTCTCCCCAGCAAAATACAGTTGTGTTCTTTTGTGACTATTTACGTTTGTATGAAAGGGATAAGGTTGAATGAATGTTAAAGATAGTTTGTTACAGTAGCTATAAATATCTCGGCTCAGATGGCTCGAGGAGTGTGTTCTATTTTTAAATTGACCGTGGCTTACCTCGTGAGTTAATAAATCCCACTCCGTCATTGTCCGGGCACGGATCCCGGATCCCATTTGGAATACCATTGTTGGAGACAAACTCAAGTTCTAGCTAGGGTTCTAGTACAGTTATCTCTAGTATTGTAACTGACTGTCACTTAGTTACGAGTAAACTCCTAGCCAATTCCTCAAAGGTATCCCACTCACCTCATTCCCAATTAATGTACACCTCATTTTACCTGACTGTTTGTGTTGTTGACAGTGAGTGTTTTTCCTATACAAGCTCACTGATGTTACGTAACATTGATTCCTCAAACCCTCCCAAGTAATGCACTACATGGGGGCTTAGGGCAAGTTTACCTCCAATATTTTAAAATGTGCCACTGAAATTGCAGCGACAAAGGCCAAAAACCCCCCAAAAAACAGCGCCTGGTCGCATTCTTTTGGCAACAAATGGAAGAAAATTAACTGAAACAGGGACTTACTACCTGAACTTGTTCAAAAAGAAATGCACATTTTAGTGTTCCATTGCGAAACATTTTACTACAGTGTTTAGGCGAATTTGCTCTGGATAAGTGTCTAAGTAACCTAACTGTAATGTGCCCTAATGAATAGGGCCCTGATCAGTGTTTTTATATCTTGTGTTGCAGTCTGCTGAACCTGTTCGTGTTCTGGTCACCGGTGCTGCTGGGCAGATTGCCTACTCCTTGCTGTTCGGCATCGCCAAGGGAGATGTGTTCGGCAAAGATCAGGTAAAGAAGGAAGGAAGGAAGAAGCTTTGGCTTGACTTGCATTACGTAACATCCCAGCTGATCCTGTTAGGGGTTGTCGAGTGTGTGTCTGAAATGGCACCCTATTCCCTATATAGTGCACTACTTACCCTATTTGCCCTGGTCAAAAGGAGTGCACTATATAGGGAATAGGGTGCCATGTCAGATACCCCGTGTCATCATGACTGATGGGCAACATGCAGTGCCACACACTCACCCCTCAAAGTCACAGGTTGTGGGGTCGTATCTGAATTGAGTCACAACCGGCAGAAGCTTCACTCAAGGCTTTAGTGTCCTTGAATTGCCTGAAATTGAACCACTAGCATACAGCCTACCGGTAGCATAGGCTTAACACTGTCCCTTCAAGTAGTCCTAACAATCAGTGTTGTCAATGTAGTAATCATATGAACCATATACATCTGTTCAGTTATCAATCTACCAGCCAGTAGGTCAATGGAAAGATCAATACATCCTACTCTCATTGGTTATCTACTCTTGTCATTTCATGGTCTCTCCTATCAGCCAATCTCCCTGATCTTGCTGGACATCTCCCCCATGTTGCCAGTCTTGGATGGAGTGGTCATGGAGCTGCAGGACTGTGCCCTCCCACTCCTGAGAGGTAAACCATGGGGGGGCATATTCTGACTGGATTGGGGGAGGGGCGAGGGCATATTCTGACTGGATTGGGGGAGGGCCGAGGGCATATTCTGACTGGATTGGGGGAGGGCCGAGGGCATATTCTGACTGGATTGGGGGAGGGCCGAGGGCATATTCTGACTGGATTGCGGGAGGGCCGAGGGCATATTCTGACTGGATTGGAGGAGGGCCGAGGGCATATTCTGACTGGATTGCGGGAGGGCCGAGGGCATATTCTGACTGGATTGCGGGAGGACCGAGGGCATATTCTGACTGGATTGGGGGAGGGCCGAGGGCATATTCTGACTGGATTGGGGGAGGACCGAGGGCATATTCTGACTGGATTGCGGGAGGGCCGAGGGCATATTCTGACTGGGGGGATGGGGGATGCGTTTCTGTAAATCATCCTTTTTCAAAATTTGAAGGGTGACAGCTGGACCTGGGTCAGAATGAACCATGAGCATCCAGACCTGGGGCAAATAACATGTCAAATACTTCAGCTGTGTTTGATTGACTTTGCCCAGTACAATGCAGTGTTTCCCTTATATTCGTTGCTGCCACTCCAAAGATATGATGAAAACAATTAGGATGATAGAATGTTTTCAGTGTGAACTTGAATGACTAAAACCAAACATTAAGGATGTAGAGAAGTTCTCAGTCCCATGGCAAAATGTGTACAATTGCAGGAAATTAGCTTTAAAACATAAACATGTTGTCTCTGTGGCCAAGAGGACGGCCTCTAAAATGTCAGGTCGGCGACCCCGCCATTGGCCACGCCCACTACCACTGAAATGGAAGGAAGCCGGTTTCCTGGTTGGACCGCCGGGCCTTCTCTCTTTGTCCCGTTACAGTAACCAATGTCTGTGTCACAAATGGGACCCTATTCCGTATATCCCTCAAACTCAACTCTGGACCTTGAAGCCAGTTCCATTGCGTTTTTAAATTGTTCCCCTCTAACCAGGGACTGATTTTAGACTTGGGAGACCAGGTGGGTGCAATTAATTATCAAGTAGAACAGAAAACCAGCAGGCTCCGGACCTCGTAGGGTCAGAGTTGACTACTCCTGCCCTATATAGTGCACTACTTTCTTTTTTTAACCCTATGGGCTGTCCTATGGACACTGGTCAATAGTAGTGCACTATATAGGGAATGGGGTGCCATTTGGAATACAAATGACATGGCTTTAGTTGTGAGGCACCAGTAGTATCTCCAATCTCCATTGTGACCTGGTATTTTTCTGTTGTCAACGGTGGTGTCCTTGCTTTGTTCTCACCTCTGCTGTGAGGCCCCAGTATTAACGCTCAGTGCTGCAAAGACAATGTTCAATGTGGGGAGGAGGGTGTCCCAACCAGACCTGGGTTCAAGCACTATTTAAAACCGTTAAAATACTTGTAGTGCGTTTGCCAGATCGGTGGGATTTGCAGAATCGCCAGAATCTCGCAGAAATCCCTTTTAAAGCTGTTAACTGGCAACAGTCAGTCTGTCCCACAGACAACAGTAGCATAACACAGTAATCAATATAGGCTGTGGTAAAGCTGACATAAAAGCAAAAAACTGTGAGTGACTGAGCTGATGAGAATGTAAGGTGTGTTGGGACAAGATGGGAATTAACACAGGGAAAACCACACTGAGACAATGTACAGCAGAATGCCATGGGCAAACACATGCAAGCCCCTGTTTCTTCAAAGAGGCTACTTTCATTGTCACGCCTGAAGGATTTAGCCTAATAAAGCACTCGTTAAAAAAGCGATTTGCTGCTGTCCTGGATCATGTTAATTAGACAACACCATAGTAAAACCTTTCACAATGTTGTGCACCAAAAATGAAAAGTAGTCTTTTGTTATCCAGATTTTCCCTCCCTGTTTCAGTCTGTTGTCTTCCATGTGGTGCCCATTGAACCAACCAACCCTGGTCTGTTGTCTTCCATGTGGTGCCCATTGAACCAACCAACCCTGGTCTGTTGTCTTCCATGTGGTGCCCATTGAACCAACCAACCCTGGTCTGTTGTCTTCCATGTGGTGCCCATTGAACCAACCAACCCTGGTCTGTTGTCTTCCATGTGGTGCCCATTGAACCAACCAACCCTGGTCTGTTGTCTTCCATGTGGTGCCCATTGAACCAACCAACCCTGGTCTGTTGTCTTCCATGTGGTGCCCATTGAACCAACCAACCCTGGTCTGTTGTCTTCCATGTGGTGCCCATTGAACCAACCAACCCTGGTCTGTTGTATTTTATTAGTCTACAGAGGTCATTCCCACAGACAAGGAAAAAAAACTACAAGTGTCTTAAAGGACACATGTCCAGATAGTCCCTCCCCTTTCACGCTTGTTTCTGACCGTTTTTCTTCCATTTGGTACCGAATGAACAAGCCCTTGTTTATTCCATCTGTTTTCAGAGGTCATCCCCACGGACAAGGAGGACGTTGCCTTCAAGGACCTGGACGCTGCCATCCTGGTGGGCTCCATGCCCAGGAGAGAGGGTATGGAGAGGAAGGATCTGCTCAAGGCTAACGTGGCCATCTTCAAGAGCCAGGGGGCCGCACTGGAGAAGTACGCCAAGAAGACTGTCAAGGTGAGATGATACAGAGTCCAACAGACAGGGTTTGTCGTCTGTGTAACTGTCAGCGTCCCGAAATGTCTACGCAGACTCGCCGTCTGTCAATACTAGCAGGTACCATCCGTTTGTGATATAGTGGAAGCCATGTGTCCTTAGACTTAGAGAGGACTCATGAGACGCTGCACCTCAGACCTGTTGAAATTCACACTTCACCACGTGTTGGGCGCTTATGCCCTATGGAAAGACTGGCCTGGAATGCCGTTGTGTGTGAGCGTTGTGTGTGTTTGCAAGCATGTGTGTTTTGATTTTAAAATCTAGCTGCCCACATGTCTTAACACTATATCCCACCCCTCCGGTCTGCTTCGGTCTATAAACCTCACATTGTATCCACCCTGGCTTGGTTCCATCCCAGGAGTTGGTCTGCTTCGGTCTAGAATCCTCACATTGTATCCACCCTGACTTGGTTCCATCCCAGGAGTTGGTCTGCTTCGGTCTAGAAGCCTCACATTGTATCCACCCTGGCTTGGTTCCATCCCAGGAGTTGGTCTGCTTCGGTCTAGAAGCCTCACATTGTATCCACCCTGGCTTGGTTCCATCCCAGGAGTTGGTCTGCTTCGGTCTAGAATCCTCAGATTGTATCCACCCTGGCTTGGTTCCATCCCAGGAGTTGGTCTGCTTTGGTCTAGAAGCCTCACATTGTATCCACCCTGGCTTGGTTCCATCGCAGGGAGACATTCTGATTCTCTACTGCTCCCCAAGTGTGCACTTGTATACTTCCCTTCATGGATTTACAAAAGAAATGGACTGGTGTTCGGAATATGGTGGAAACCTATAGAATTTGGAATTATAATATTAGTAATTTAATAGGGTCTCTATGGTGGAAACTCCCTCCAGCCATGCTTACACCAATGCTTTTAAATGCATGATGGGGCGTGAACGAGGGCACACTTCAAGACAATAGGAACTCCGCCAAGGACTGGAATGTCCCGACTAGTGCCAGTAGAACTGTGGGTGTGTTGTGAGGAGGGCTCTTGGCCTCAGATACTGATCTAACAACAGGTGTTGGGGACTGTCAGACTGACGCGTGTGTTAGAGAGCGTGACTGCGTGACTGCGTGCATGTGTGTGTGTGCTTGCACTTGTCATTTCTCCCGACTGCGTTCTTCCTTAAGTGACCTTGTTACAAAGACCTTGTTACAAATGCGACGGCGCACAATTGGCCCAGCGTCGTCCAGGGTAGGGGAGGGAATGGCCGGCAGGGATGTAGCTCAGTTGGTAGAGCATGGCGTTTGCAACACCAGGGTTGTGGGTTCGTTTCCCACGGGGGGCCAGTATGAAAAAAAATATATAAAAAAATAAATAATGAATGCACTCACTATCTGTAAGTCGCTCTGGATAAGAGCGTCTGCTAAATGACTAAAATGTAAAATACAAAAACTTGACTTGTCTTCAAGCTGCCGTGACAGTCGGGCAGCAAGGTGGACGCTGCCGTGATGGAACATCAGGCAGCAAGGCTTTGGAATTTTCCATTACTCACACAAGGCCCAAGTTACAAATGTTAAAGTTCAAGTAATTTTTCTTTTTTTTTTAAACTACATGGTGGTCATAGATACTGAAATAAAATGATATATTGCATTTCTAAATAGACAAACATTTAAGTTAAAATAAAGGTGCAAACTATGACCTATTTGTTACATTCACAACAATATGTACAATGTATATGCCCTCTTAGTCTCAAATTGCCTTACTTCAACGTCCCCATCACTCTGCTGTTAAGATATGTTTTTTTGCATGGTCTGCATCTCAATCCACCGCATCCTCCTGTGGCAGTCTTCCGCATCTGCGGTGGAAGGTGGCTGAGCTACAGTGGTGTTTGTCAGACCATGAGACATCCCGATAATCGGTCTTCTCACGAAGGCATACATGCATGCATACATACAGTACCAGTCAAAAGGTTGGAAACCACTACTCATTAAAGGGTCTTTATTTTTTACTATTTTCTACATTGTAGAATAATAGTGAAGACCTCAACTATGAAATAACACATATGGAATCATGTAGTAACCCAAAAAGTGTTAAACAAATCAAAATATATATATTTGAGATTTTTCAAAGTAGCCACCCTTTGCCTTGATGACAGCTTTGCACACTCTTGGCATGCTCTCAACCAGCTTCATGAGGTAGTCGCATGGAATGCTTTTCCAACAGTCTTGAAGGAGTTTCCACATATGCTGAGCACTTGTTGGCTGCTTTTCCTTCACTCTGCCATCCAACTCATCCCAAATCATCTCAATTTGGTTGAGGTCGGGTGATTGTGGAGGCCAGGTCATCTGATGCAGCACTCCATCACTCTCGGTCTTGGTCAAATAGCCTGGAGGTGTGTTGGGTCATTGTCCTGTTGAAAAACGAATGATAGTCCCACTAAACGCAAACCAGATGGGATGGCGTATCGTTGCAGAATGCTGTGGTAGCCATGCTGGTTAAGTGTGCCTTGAATTCTAAATAAATCACAGACAGTATCACCAGCAAAGCACCATCACACCACCACCTCCATGCTTCACAGTGGGAACCACACATGCGGAGATCATCCATTCACCTACTCTGCGTCTCACAAAAACACGGCGGTTGGAACCAAAAATCTCACATTTGGACTCATCAGACCAAAGGACCGATTTCCACTGGTCTAATGTCCAGTGCTTGTGTTTCTTGGCCCAAGCAAGTCTCTTC
Source organism: Coregonus lavaretus (assembly GCF_964263955.1). Lineage (NCBI taxonomy): Eukaryota > Metazoa > Chordata > Actinopteri > Salmoniformes > Salmonidae > Coregonus > Coregonus lavaretus. Next base: position 9,264 of record NW_028162473.1, on the reverse strand, counting down.
TTATTGATGTCCTTTAGTAGTGGTTTCTTTGCAGCAATTCAACCATGAAGGCCTGATTCACGCAGTCTCCTCTGAACAGTTGATGTTGAGATGTCTGTTACTTAACTCTGTGAAGCATTTATTTAGGCTGCAATCTGAGGTGCAGTTAACTCTAATGAACTTATCCTCTGCAGCAGAGGTAACTCTGGGTCTTCCTTTCCTGTGGCGGTCCTCATGAGAGCCAGTTTCATCATAGCGCTTGAATGTTTTTGCGACTGCACTTGAAGAAACTTTCAAAGTTCTTAATTTTCCGCATTGACTGACCTTCAAGTCTTATGATGGACTGTCATTTCTCTTTGCTTATTTTAGCTGTTCTTGACATAATATGGACTTGGTCTTTTACCAAATAGGGCTATCTTCTGTATACCCCCCCTACCTTGTCACAACACAACTGATTGGCTCAAACTCATTAAGAAGGAAAGCAATTCCACAAATTAACTTTTAACAAGGCACACCTGTTAATTGAATGCATTCCAGGTGACTACGTCATGAAGCTGGTTGAGATTTTGTTTTCATAGTTTTGATGTTTCAGTATTATTCTACAATGTAGAAAATAGTAAAAATAAAGAAACCTTTGAATGAGTAGGTGCCATCTTTTGACTGGTACTGTACATGACACACTTCAAACCCTTATTCCTTATGATTAATTTTGACACTTTTTTTTTTCCATTTATGAATGTTATTCAGTGCGATTTGGTAGTAAAGACAATTAAAAATGTATCAATTATTTTTTTTAAATATATACAGTCATGGCCAAAATTGTTGGCACCCCTGAAATTTTTCCAGAAAATGAAGTATTTCTCACAGAAAAGTATTGAAATTACACATGTTTTGCTATGCACATGTTTATTTCCTTTGTGTGTATTGGAATAACACAAAAAAAACAGGAAAAAAGCAAATTTGACATAATTTCACACAAAACTCAAAAAATGGGCCGGACAAAATGATTGGCACCCTTAACTTAATATTTAGTTGCACACCCTTTGGAAAAAATAACTGAAATCAGTCGCTTCCTATAACCATCAATAAGCTTCTTACACCTCTCACCCGGAATTTTGGACCACTCTTCTTTTGCAAACTGCTCCAGGTCTCTCATATTGGATGGGTGCCTTTTCCCAACAGCAATTTTAAGATCTCTCCACAGGTGTTCAATGGGATTAAGATCTGGACTCATTGCTGGCCACTTCAGAACTCTCCAGCGCTTTGTTGCCATCCATTTCTGGGTGCTTTTTGAAGTATGTTTGGGGTCATTGTCCTGCTGGAAGACCCATGATCTCGGACGCAAACCCAGCTTTCTGACACTGGGCCCTACATTGCGACCCAAAATCCTTTGGTAATCCTCAGATTTCATGATGCCTTGCACACAGTCAAGGCACCCAGTGCCAGAGGCAGCAAAACAACCCCAAAACATCTTTGAACCTCCACCATATTTGACTGTAGGTACTGTGTTCTTTTCTTTGAAGGCTTCATTACATTTTCGGTAAACAGTAGAACGATGTGCTTTACCAAAAAGCTCTATCTTGGTCTCATCTGTCCATAAGACGTTCTCCCAGAAGGAATTTGGCTTACTCATGTACATTTTGGCAAACTGTAGTCTTGCTTTTTTATGTCTCTGTGTCAGCAGTGGGGTCCTCCTGGGTCTCCTGCCATAGCGTTTCATTTCATTCAAATTTCGACGTATAGTTCGCTGACACTGATGCACCCTGAGCCTGCAGGACAGCTTGAATTTCTTTGGAACTTGTTTGGGGCTGCTTATCCACCATCCGGACTATCCTGCGTTGCAACCTTTCATCAATTTTTCTCTTCCGTCCACGTCCAGGGAGATTAGCTACAGTGCCATGGGTTGCAAACTTCTTGATCATGTTGCGCACTGTGGACAAAGGAACATCTAGATCTCTGGAGATGGACTTGTAACCTTGAGATTGTTGATATTTTTCCACAATTTTGGTTCTCAAGTCCTCAGACAGTTCTCTTTTCCTCTTTCTGTTCTCCATGCTTAGTGTGGCACACACAGAAACACAATGCAAAGACTGAGTCAACTTCTCTCCTTTTTATCTGCTTTCAGGTGTGATTTTTAGATTGCCCACACCTGTTACTTGCCCCAGGTGAGTTTAAAGGAGCATCACATGCTTGGAACAAACTTATTTATCCACAATTTTGAAAGGGTGCCAATAACTTTGTCCGGCCCATTTTTTTAGTTTTGTGGTAAATTATGTCAAATTTCCTTTTTTCTGTTTTTTTTTGTGTTATTCCAATACACACAAAGGAAATAAACATGTGCATAGCAAAACATGTGTAATTTCAATACTTTTCTGTGAGAAATACTTCATTTTCTGGAAAAATTTCAGGGGTGCCAACAATTTTGGCCATGACTGTATATATTTTGTATACCTAAAATTCTAAATCGATTAGCTAAATTATCCATGGTATGACCATCTTAAAACAAATCTATAGGACCGCTTATAACCCCCTCGCCCCCAACGTGTTAGACTCTAGAGAATGAAGTCTCGTAATCACTGCTGTTTCAGAATGAACATGAGGCAGCCTGGAAGCTGACTCTAAACTTGTCATCTTAATTGATATCGTGTGTGTGTGTTTAACATTGCCTCTCCTTGTCTCGGTCAGGTCCTGGTGGTTGGTAACCCAGCCAACACAAACTGTCTGATCGCAGCCAAGTCCGCCCCCTCCATCCCCAAAGAGAACTTCTCCTGCCTTACCCGTCTGGACCACAACCGGGCCCGCTCTCAGGTACCTATGTGTGGATAAGAGTGGTTGTTTTGTACCTTTTTGATTGAACCCCTGAATTAATATTGTTAGTCCAATCCCTCATGATGACGGAGTCTGTCTGTACTTTACCTGTAGTGGGTGTTTTGAGTTTCATTAGGGACAGATAAAGTGGGTGTGGATTATCTTAATAGATGGTAATGTCATCCTTACGAAGCTCTCTCCTCTCTCTACCCCAGGTTGCGATGCGCTGCGGCGTGCCAGCCACCCAAGTGAAGAACGTGATCATCTGGGGCAACCACTCGTCCACCCAGTACCCTGACGTCCACCACTGCAAGGTAATATATAATTTGTCACAATGTTATGTAATAATATATAAAGTAGTATTATACATTTTTACATTTACATTTTAGTTATTTAGCAGACGCTCTTATCCAGAGCGACTTTCACTCAACTTCTGGCATTGCTTCACTTTCAAGTGCTCTGAAACATTTTTAAAACCAAAGTGTACACAGTCATCTTTTACACATTTTGAAAACCGGAAATGGCACAATAAAATTTAAAAAAGGCAACATAACGGTTGTCAGGATAGTGAAATACTTCAACTAGAGGTCTGCGTTCATTTAAAAAAAAAGATGGCTCAGTAATCTGAGGAAGAGAGAAGATGGACACACCAGTTATACCGTTGATCATAGACCATTGATTGTTGTTAACATGTCATATCATCGCTCTTCTAAAACATGACACCACTGCAAGGCAGTAGTGAATAGTATATCATGTATAATATTACTTAACAACATGTAATAATAGTTATTTTACTACTCCAAGGTCAACATGGCGGGCAGCGACCTGGCCTGCTTCGATGCTGTGAAAGACGACGACTGGCTCAAAGGGTCCTTCATCTCTGTGAGTTTAACTCTACTGTGAAACTCATTTTCATCTGGCTGTGTGATTTTAACTTTAGCTCCCCCCACCCCCTCCGCGTTGGTCTCTGTCAGTTTGTCTTAAACAGATGCCTCGGATTTAATCTCCTCGTCTTTCTCAAAACGCATTGGAGACGGTCCAAGGGAAAGGAACCTCTGACCTTCTCCATGTGCTTTGATAAGGAGATTGGAATCCTGGAAAAATGAATTGAGACAGCTGTTGTGTTTGAAGGAAGACTACTGGAGTGGGGATGAGGCATTTTCTAAGGCATCTCTCTTCCTCTACTCTCCCTCTCCTCTTCCCCCCTCAGACAGTGCAGCAGAGAGGTGCTGCGGTTATCGCAGCCAGGAAGCTGTCCAGTGCCATGTCTGCAGCCAAGGCTATCTGTGACCACATGAGGGACATCTGGTCAGGCACTCCTGAGGTCAGCTAAGAGGGGTCCTTACGGGATGGGACAATTCTGTGGCCTTAGATACAGATTTAGGATTAGTTTACCCTTCCCAGGTCTTCATCAATATTTGTTTTAATTGACTCATAATCTAAATGGCACTCTGCTATTTACAGTATGTATGACTGCGTCCTAATTCTCCACCCTTCTCCCAGTGTGCACTTGCACACTTCCAGACAGTCATGGATTAAAAAGCAATGGAATTGTGTAATTGTGGAATTGTGCAGTAATTGGCTATAGGGAGTTTCCACCATTGTTAAATCCATGAGATGTCTGCAGTTGCACACTTTGGGAAGAGGGTGGAGAATCGTGTTGCAGCCTGTCTTTGTGTTAATGGTTCCTGAACGCAGCCTGTCTTTGTGTTAATGGTTTCTGAACGCAGCGTGGAGCAGCCTGTCTTTGTGTTAATGGTTTCTGAACGCAGCGTGGAGCAGCCTGTCTTTGGGTTAATGGTTCCTGAATGCAGCGTGGAGCAGCCTGTCTTTGGGTTAATGGTTCCTGAATGCAGCCTGTCTTTGGGTTAATGGTTCCTGAATGCAGCCTGTCTTTGGGTTCATGGTTCCTGAATGCAGCCTGTCTTTGGGTTCATGGTTTCTGAACGCAGCGTGGAACAGCCTGTCTTTGTTAATGGTTTCTGAACGCAGCCTGTCTTTGGGTTAATGGTTCCTGAACACAGCCCTAACCGCTGTCCTCTTGTTTGCAGGGAGAGTTTGTCTCCATGGGTGTCTACTCCAGTGGTAACTCCTATGGAGTCTCCGAAGACCTCATCTACTCATTCCCTGTTTACATCAAGGTGAGACAATCTCAGATACTCTGCTCTCTAGACTCCTCCATACTAAGACTGCATGTACACAGGCAGCCCAATTCTGCTCTTTTGACCAATTATTGGCGGAAGATCTTATCTTATTGGTCGAAAGACCAATAATTGGGCAAAAGATCAGAATTTCTCAAAGGTCAGCTCTCTTCACCACTAAACCAGAGAAATCTCTGCTTCTATAAACTGATGCTCTAGTCTACGACAAACTGGATCTGTTGCAGTGGGAAGTTGATCACTTTGGCCTATTATTCAATATTATTTTTCTCCCGTCTTCGTTTCCTCAGGACAAGCAGTGGAAGATTGTGGACGGGCTGGCCATCAACGACTTCTCCCGAGGCAAGATGGACGCCACGGCAGTTGAGCTGGTGGAGGAGAGGGACACCGCCGTCACCTTCCTCAGCGCTTGACTACACTCCCAGCCACGGCAACCAACCCGGCAACAGCACTTGGGCACACAACCCACACCTCCAGACTCACGTCTGTGATGCCGCATTCACGTGCTACTCGGAACTTAGGAGACTGGAATATCCAACTTGGAAGTTCCGTATGAACGGTTTAACTTTATACGCTTTACAGCAGTTCTTTAGACCTGATTTTTTTTGAGTTTCTGGTAATTCTGATAGCACATGAACATGGCATTATACAGTCCCTGTTGCAGCTCTGTGTGTGTCTAAAATGGTTTAATGTTACACACATCTGAACAGGTTATCCCTGTTTGGATGGTTACCATGCTTACCATGGAATGGAGGATTGTTATGGGTAGTTGATGCACTAGTAGTTACTATGACGATCATTGTTAAATGGTTAATTGTTGCTCAGTCGAGAACAATAAAACCAGTAAATGATGTATAGTCCTTATTTTGTTTCTAGATTTAACTTAATATTTTTTGGTTGTGAAATAAGTATTGGTTAAATAATCATCACTAACTTCGTAAAACATTTTAACTATTTGTCATTTTCCCATTTTAAATGATGATATTCTAATATTTATCTGAATGTAATCCTACTATTTATTACAGAAGCATGTGGTTGTTATGGCATAGTCCTGCCGCTAGGGTGCAGCACATTCTAATCTGTAAATCCCAGGACAGTAAAATGAATGACGTCAATTGTTTCAAAACCTCTGAATAATCTGAGAATCTGCCTGGACTCTCACTCCTGATGAAACAATAAAACATTTATCCTCAACTGATAATTTTCTCTCTCCGTGTGTTCAGTAAATTTCACAATTTCTGCATAATCGAGGTTTATTAGTCCTATGAACAGTGTAGTGTCGCTATCCACAATATAATGAAGTGCTGGCTCTCAAGTTCTTTCAAACAGTGCAGCATCTATAATAAAGTATTTAGTCAAACAAATATTTTAAGATTAGTCCGAGGGAGTGTCATTCAATTTTTTTTAAAAGTTATATAGCCTACACCCAGAATGTCCTACATCAGATTTTGCCTGCCTTGCATTGCTTTCTGTAAACTAACTTGGTCCTTCCGTTTAGCTGTTAAGGATTTATAATGCAATTCAATAATCAGAAGAATATTATTTAAAATCACTTTTATTAGTGACATGTTAGTAAGCATTCTGTAACTTATATTTTTACATGGTGTTCCATGTTAATAGTTTGGTTCTATCCCAAATACCTGTAGGTCTAGCTCAGGCAGGGGCAACTCCAGTCCTCCTGGATGGAGTGGTGTTACACTTTTCCCCCCCATCCCTAGCAAACTCAGCTGATAACTATTTGCGTTCTAAACTGAAGATGATCATTAGTTGATTATTGGAGTCAGGTGTTTTAGCTGGAGCTGGGGAAAAAATGGGACTAATCAGGCCCTGAGGACTGAAGTTGCCCATCCCTGGTCTAGCTATTAAATCATTAAATGTATGAAGGTGTTGATTGACGTGGCATCAATGCCGTGGCTCTGGTGTTTGGTGTTCAGGAACCTCGTGAAAAGCTGCATTTTCATTGGGCACAGCATTCGGATACAAGCTTTTCATTGGTCCTTGTTTTAGAATGACATTTCTACGTATCGTTTTGATAAGATTAATCTAATATAGTGTTTTTGTGTGAACTAATTACTAAAACACCTGCCCAATATTCAATACAATGTGTTGTATGTCATTTTAATGTAAATAAACTCGCAAAGGGACATTAGTTTTGCTAATTTCCCCGGTCGTGTCCGTACTTGGACTAGCCCATCGCACGATTTTCCTGCCGCCAACATCCCACAAGCCAAACAGTAAGGAAATGCATTTATTAGCTAAATTAAATTGTCCAATACCTTGCTGGGTGCCAATAATCATAACTGTCGTCGTAAAAGAGAAGTTACATGAGTAGCCCAATAGCACTACGAGTGGTTTGATCTTCAGTGAATTTGTAGGCCTATTATTGGGTAGGCGATCTAAATTGTCATAGAATATTCTGAATGAATTGGAAAATGAATAGAAACAGTAGCCAGTTGATCTGGTCATTTTGTTTACCAATAATGTTGCAATGTTCTTTTCTAAATCATGTATATTTCGTTTTTGATGTGTAGGCTATGCAACAACACAGTGTAACAACCTGGCCTCATCATTTCCGCATCCACCGTTCTAACATTCGGGAATGTAACTAACAAGTCGATTCGATACACCACTAGGCTACATTTATTTTAAGGTTTATGGGTCGGGTCTATGCTGGCTTTTATTAATATGTTACTGATTTACTGTATCTATCTAATTGCCTACGCTAGGCTATCTGAATATATGGAAGAAATCATGGGGGCGAGTCTAAAGCAAGAGGGGGAGTAGATTCGTAGAAGCAAATGCCGCGTTCAAAACCACTGGGAATTTTGGAAATCTCTGACTTCAGCGCGTTCATGACAATTGGGAACTCGAAAAAAAAACGGTAATTTAACTCGGAATTCCAAGTCGAAAACTAGGGCATCTTTCTAGAGGTCCGACTTTCGCACCTGAAGATCACTGACGTCATGATTTGGCTTTTTTTTTTTTTTTTTGAGTTCCAAGTTGTCTTGAAAGCACCAAAATATCCAGAGCCAGCCTGGGAGGAAATGTGACGTGGTTTATTTGCCTGGGAAAGGGGCAGACCCGAAACCCCATACAAGGCATAGGCTAATTGTATCTGTGAAATATAGCCTATATAAATACCAATAGTTAGGCTATGGTCGGGCCTCGGGCCTTTCATTGGGCTCAAGTCACGTGTGATAAACGATTGATCGAATAAAGGTCGCGTTGCCACGCTTTGGAAAGTGCGGGCGGTGGAGGAGTTGCGAAAAGGATTTCATTCGTGAGAGAGGAGAGCTCTAGCAAGTTATGGCTTCAGCAGTCCATTTTGCACTGGGGTGGCCATATAGATGAATGGCTGAATGACCATTTGGGGTTATACAAAACAAAATACTATTTTTTTTTCTGGAATATGTCTTAGATTTTATGGGACTATTTGAACAATTTCGTTTCAATATAGTTCTAGTTTTATAACCTTGATGACTTGATAGGCTACCTAGTGGACCTACCAATATTGGATTTGTACAGAACATTTTACCTCCATAGGTGACTTCTTATTATTGAACATTTTTAACATTTCGGAATATGGCACTTTATTTTGAAGGTAAGCGATTGTGTGGATGCAGCCTACTACAATGATGAAGAATGAATACCAGAATGAATGTATCGAAAATAATTTTTACAGTTTCTACTTGCACATTGTCTGGAGACACTGTCTAAAGTACCAACTAGTGTTTTAATGAATACTTTTAAGTGCTATCCTCTGGGAATACAATGTACATATTGTTGTATATGTTTTTACGCAAAGTAATTCAATGTAATTCAATAACAATGAATAGGCGTGGCTAATTGGTTGAATCTTCCTATTCATCACTTGAAAGGGACCTTATTACCGTTGGATCTCAGGCTATGCCTAACAAATTAGCTCCCACTTCTTACTGTAGTGTTGAATTCCAAACTTGCACGCTGACAGGGTGAGAATAGGTACCCCCACTAGATCCTCCATAGCAGAGCTAGCTGTTCTTTCTCATTTACATTACATTTACGTCATTTAGCAGACGCTCTTATCCAGAGCGACTTACACATTTCTCCTCTGACATCTTTAAAGTAATATAACTGTAGAAGCCTATGTTATTAGAGCATACAGTAGTTGGGTTACACATTGCCGTTGTTGTCCAATCATGGCAGCAGTTTGGTAGCCCCAGCCTCTAGTTGGGCTAGACATTACCGTTGTTGTCCAATCATGGCAGCAGTTTGGTAGCCCCAGCCTGCCATATACTCACTCATTTTGGTTTTTCCCCCTCAGTCACTCACACCATAT